>NW_025813836.1:0-110970 GCF_021917145.1 Hypomesus transpacificus | reverse complement strand
GCTGTGGGTTCTCCCTCTGTTCCAGATAGACACGTGCGAGCGGGGTCAGATCCTGATGGAACACTCCTGCTGGATCACTTTAGTGAGCTCCTACGCTGCTCTCTATAAATACTGCATGGGAGGCCGCTCCGTTAAGCTCCTCTCCTCTCATCTGCTATCCTCTTCCCTCCTCTTCTCACACCCTGTCCTCTCTTCGTCCCTGCTAACCCTGGGTCGTGTTTTGGTGTGTGTGTGGTCCATGTCCTAGGAGAGAGTGGAACAGGAGCACAGAACCCAAGTCACGGCCGGGACACCAGAACCCACGGTGACAGGTGGGATAATCAGTACACATGTCGAGGGGAGGCTGGGCGAGTCCTCAGTGTGCATGAGAGGTGTGCAGGCAAACTGTGATGATGGACTGCAGATATTGAGATCTTAACCATAGATTGAACCTCACCACCATCTAGTGGTACAATGTAGCATGATGGTAGTCTTCTTCAATGTTTGTGTCAAGTACTGGGAGGAGGCTTGTGGAGGTGGATGTTTGAGACACTCTCGTCAGGTGAAACGAGTGTCGGCCATTAGAGCTTGGAGCCGTCCCAGCCCCCCTCTTCAGAGAGAGCGCAGGCCTGACAGTTCAGGAGGGAGGAGGGAAACGCGGGTTTGATTTTCTCCCCGTGTGGTTCTGTAGAGCTCCGAGAGGAGCGCAGAGTCCTCCAGATGGACCTGGAGCGTCCCTGTCTCCTCCCCCCTTCCCCCCAGGACCCCGGTCCGGCCCAAGGCCCGCCACAAAGCCACAGGTCAGACCCCTCTCCTCCTCTCTTCTATCCGCTCTCCTCTGCTCTTACCTCTCACCTTCTCTTCTCTCTGCTCTCCTCTTCCCTCTCCTCCTCTCTTCTTTCCACTCTTCTCTTCTCCTCATCTCCTCTCCTCCACTCCATGTGCCATTTAATCAAATCTTCAAAAGGAAAGTTCACCTAAACATTTAAAAATAACGCAAATATCCCTTCTACTTATGTGCGGTGGTATGGTTGGCAGATGTAGTTCACCATCACAGTTGTTGAGCGACTAAATCATTTGTGTTTGCTCAGGTTGACAGGGAAGAAAGGACTCTATGTAGGTGACAGGAAGACACAGTCAACTCTGACCTCCACAGTGACTTCTGGACCCAACACTCCCCCCCACATCAGACCCCACCCTCCCCTTGCCCCTCCCAGAATGGAACCTCCTCCCATGAGAAGAACACGGACCCAGTCCACCTCTTCCTCACCCTCACCCTCCACCAGGAATGGAAGCCCTCTTCAACCCTTCCACCACCGGACCAACCTCGCCCCTGAGTCCACACATTCACCTCACAGGACGCCCATCCACCACAGCGCCGCTGTCTGTCGAGGGGAGGTCGTCTCCTCACCCCTCACCAGCCGTCCCTGCAGCTCTCCAACCACGCCGGACCTGAGCCCTCTGCTACCAGCGAGCCTTCACAGGCTCGCGAGCAAGGGGAGAGAAACGACGAGCCAATCAAGTTCCCTTCAGCTTTCTGAGCACCATAGAACCACTGGGCGTATCCCAGACACGGCACCCTTGTCAGACGGAGAGTCTAGCCTTTTGCACAGGAGCCCCAAACGAGACAGCGAGACGGTCTTCTCTCCGACGGTGAGAAGGCCTCGTGCGCTGTGTTCTCCAGACGACCTCCAGACTCCCAGACAGGCCAGTGCCACCACCCAGCCCCGCAGCAGAGGAGCAGCCAGCAGCCCTGGCAGCTGCCTCCCTCCCCTCCTCCCTTCTGGGGATTTGGTGACCGGGTGTGCTCCCTTCCTCCCGTCTCCCCCTGCTGTTCAGAGGCCCCCCAGCAGGGGACAGAGTGTGGCCAGACGCCTGTGTGTGCCTCAGGGTGACAGTCTGGTCAGCCCCACATGAACTCACACACGCAGGTACAGAGACTCAGGGACCCACACACATACACACACAAGAACACACATGCACACACACAGGACGCTCACGCACACAAGAAACTCGATTCAGGGACATGCACTCACGAAGGGACTCGCTCGGAGAACATCTCATCTCAACATCCATTCAGACTGCCTGTGTACACAAGCAAGAAATGCTCTGTGGTTCAGTAGTATTAATCCAGGCCAGACAATGGACTGCCACAACTTTATCTGATATGAATTGATAAATGATTGTGAATTGTGTAAAAGATTGTGAATTGTGTAAAAAGAAAGAAAGATAAATGAACTTTCTGAAAATGTCTCGTCTGAGATGTCTTTACCCTGGCCAGTGTTTCTCCTTGTGTAAAACTACCATCGTCATAAAGGTGTATTTATTTTCAAACATTCTTAACAGACTGGATACAGAACTCCCATCAAGGTTCATCATCCTACGCCACGACACAGGAAGCACACTCAATTGATCTTTAAAATAGATTTTATTTACCATTTTGTAATTGAACAGTTTACGATATACAGCTGACATGACTAAGACAATTCAATGGATTTTGGCCCTAACATTTCAAGACATGGTTAGATAGATATGATAAGAGTACCAGAATAGGAGTTTTTATTTCATTTGTGCTTATACTTTCCTTTGTGATATAATTTACATTGGCCCAACAACATGCCCTCTGAGGAACCCTGGACCTAACAGCAGTGCACCAAAGCACCAACAGGCATCATACTTCGTTATTACTTGTTTCAAAATGGAAGTTGTATTATTTTCTGTTGCTTATGAACACACATGACATTTAAAGTGCTGAAACAACATGAGAAAACATGACTTATGTTGAAAAAGAAATGTAAAAGATCTTTTCCATGATTGTGACAAGTCACGGAAAAGCGGAATCACAGTTTTAATACAGTAGAGGTGTACCATTAGTTTCCAGGTCACATTTAGCACACTTCACCTACATCCATAGACTCACTACAGCAATATCAATATGAGGTGAAGGAAAATATGTGTTTTTAAGCAATGGCACGTAAATATTCATATTCATCCAGTGAACCTTGTTGCAACACATGTACTGCTACCTGGACAGTGAAGGGTAGGCTCACACTCAGCACTGGAACACTGAGGAAGACTAGGTAGGAAACAACAACTGACATTGAACAGTTGTGTGTTGCATTGTGCTTTTTCCCATTGCTCTTCACTTGGTAAAATCCACCTTCTAGTCCCCAACTTGGCTAAACTTTGAAAATAATGAACAAACATCTGCATTTTATATCATCCAATGCGGTTGCAAATGTCACCAATGATTATGGTGTTTTTGTGTGTGTTTTTTTTTTACCAAATAAACTAATGTATGTAAAACAACCTTAGTGAAATTGACAAGGCCAGCCAGTTTACTTAGTAAAGTATCACCACATAGCGCACTGTAAAGTGACAATGTAACAAACTGTACCACAGCATAGTGTACAGTGATCCCGCTGCACAGAGAATGCAGCATTATGTTGTAGGTCAAACACTGTTGGCACAGGACTGTTTGTTGGTTAAGAGGTATGAATGCAATGTTCCCCAATAGCAATGAAGCTGCAGGCACCTTTTCTAACACTCACTGTAAAAGCATTCCTTTGCAGTTTCAAGTTTCAACCCAAAGCTTTTGTTTGGTAATACTTTTGATATCAGCTGGCTTTTGTAGAACTTCAAAGACAAAGGTAGTGTCACTGAACATGAATAAAATATTATTTAAAATCAGACAATATTATATGTATTGTTTTTAGTAAAAAAAAGATCTTAAATTGGTAGATCGTGTATGTTAGATTTACGACATGGATAGTTACTGTCTGATTAGAATTACATGACATCAATACTGACACTACCGTGAACTACCTACAGGCTCAGCAGTAAAATACCCACTACACAGGAAATACACAGTACACTGAAACACTGCCTACTTATTCTACAAAGAACAAAAATCCCCCCCTTCAAAAAACAAACAAAAATATAACACACACACATACACACACACACCAGTCCAAAGAGGATTATTTTTTACATGACTGTACAAGTATCTGACCAGGGAGAAATATTGAGGATAGCTGGGTTGCAATACTATGGAGGTTTTACCTTAACTAAGTATTGTAATGACATATAGCAGTCATAACGTTCAAAAGGAACAGGGGAAACTTACTGTCCAGACTGTCCCAGTAAGAAGCCAAGTCCTAACACGTTCCCCTAGGTTAGCCTAGAATGTTCTCTGGGCTCGCACCAGGACCTTCTACCCTGTACTGGCTCATGCAGCGAGAGAGCAACTGTGGCAACACACTGGTATGATATCACCATAAAATACTGTCAGTTCATCATGTTAATAAATAAGATATCTCATGAATGGTTAAGATGGTCTCTTTACGCCAGTAGTTGTAAAGAAACGGTTGTGATTCCTTTACACTGTCCAATCACAGCCTACACAACGTGATGAGTGACACATCTTAACACTGTGCTCAAGGTCAGTTCAGACCCAACCTAGTTCAGAGGTCGGCCACAAGTCTCCGCAAGAGTCAATACCTGATCAACACACTTCCAGGACTACGACTTTGTAAAATGTGGACTGCTGTACTCTTGTGCTTATAATTATTGTCCTTTTCATGACACTTCACCTGAAGTAACGCTCTGGGCAGTGACTAAGTTAAAGTTTCATTTGTCTTATTTTAGTCAATAAGAAAATAATTGGACCACAATCTAGGCTACTCTCCTGAGTGTCAAATATACTCTCCTATTGGACCCCAAGGTTGGACGTCTGTGTTTTGGACAACTGTCTGATAGATAACAGCCAGGACACCTTAACACAGAGAAAAGAAAAAGGGGGGGGGGGGGATAGTAAAGGGAAATCTGGGTTGATGCAGTCTGGTGTTGAGGAACATAAACATGAACAATACTGTTAAACGTAAAATAATATTAGAAGCTTCAGTAGTGCTCGAGCACCGTAGCAGCTGCGCTGTAAAACAACCCTTCTCCATTAGTAGGTCAATGTGACAGGTGTTGAGCCTTTGTCACCACTGTTGGGCTCAACTTGAACTCAGTACCAACTGAAAAATCATGCACTGTATGAAACAACGGGGCAATTCAACTCCTTGATTTCAGTTCAACCTGGTACATGAAAATGAAACAAACTGAGTCAAGCCAGCATCAACATATGCACAGGGAGAGTTGGATGCATTCAAACTATGAGGAGAGAAGGAACTGTCTGGAAACTGCCGTTTTCAGTCTGATATTAGAACACACTTCCTGTTGTGAAGCTCCGCCTTCTATGCAACCTGTCACAATGACTTAAATATAGCCCCCCTTACCCCACCGCACAATAATAACAATCACCAACAAAAATCAAGTCGAGGATGAGGAATGGTAAACATTAAGGTTATTTTCTCTGAAGATACTGTAGTCTCTTTACAAAATAAACATGTTTTCCATATAATTATTTACTATGTTACTTTACAATAAAGAGATAAAATAAGACAATGCTATTAAGAACTACACTACTTAAAAATGACATAATTCAGTAAAGATGACAGTTTTTTTAAAATGTTTTTTTTTTTTTTTTCTTCTTCAGGAGGCAAACTCATTCACAAGGCCCTGATTGGCCTCTTTCCGTCCTGTTTCGACAACCAATCACGCAACCTGGCTTTGAAAGCGCCTGCAAATACATTTAGTTTACGCTGCACAGAGACATGCAGATCCCTCTGTTTGAAGAAAAAAAATACTAACAAAAATGAAAACAACATAAAAGACACACTCCCCAGCTATGCCTCCCAGATATTCAAGTTCATGCACGTTGAACATGTTTTTGGTAACATGCCTTATGGGGCAAATCCAACTGGTGGGCTACAGAGAGACCACAGTGAGACAATCTGATCAAAAACCCAGGGTTTAGAGACCATGGTGAGACACGCTCACCAGGGTTTAGCAGTGACTGAGTTGGTCGCCAGGCTGCATCTCCCTTCACAACACTCTGCCAGGTCTCAGGATGCGTTAAACATGGAAATGCCTGGAAGACTTGAGAGAGATGGCACTTTATGTACACAGATGCACCCTGCCGTGTTGTGTTTGTTGGAATTGTGAGAAGAAGAAAAAAAAAAGGGCATGTTAGGCGATTTTAGCTCTTTATCTCATGCAAAAACCCAACGTATTTAAAAGGAAGGTTTGCTTCAGAAGTGGATGTAACTGTGACATGTTTGGGACCCTGAGAATGGGTGATGTGTTGTGTCATGCATCAGTCAGGGTAGCTGGGCAGAAAGCTGGAGACAAACCTCTCTTGACAGAAGGGTACAGTTAGTTTGCTTACACTATGTGGCATTGTTATGGCTGATACACTGGAGGTAACTGACAGGCTATAAACCGACGGTGAAAATAACATGGTTGTTTTTAGAAACAGTTTTTAACGATAGTTAAACATAGTCAACTCAGCATTTGTTATGAGTTTTCCTTCTAGCTGTCGTGGTCGTTCTCCGACAGTATGCCGATCTCTGGTCAGCTCTGTTTTTTTGATATTTCCAAACCAAAGAAATGTAGCAACAACTATTTTTCCAACAATATAACAATTTTGAGCTATGTAATGTAATGGATGTCTGAACAAGAGGGTCAAAGTTCAAGGCTCAATCTTATGACTAAATAGTTTGTCCCGATTGTATGCCTACTGCATGCAACAATACGTACTTTGCAAGGGAAGATGCATTACCGACTAAAAGTACAAAGCATGCGCTTTGGGATGCAGGGTAGACGTTAGCTAGTCACATGATGATGATGTCATCAGGATGCGTCTCCACTGGACCAGAGAGAGTTTGGTCTCCAGCTTTGCCAGCCTTGTCTCTAAGGAAGCAGCTGACCGAGTGGCCTGTGCTAGTGGATAAAGGGAAGCTGTGTGCCCCACTGTTGTGTTACTGTTTTCCATACGTACACACAGTGTGTATTCAACACTATCTCAAAGCCTGCATTTGAAGAAGAAAACAAAAACCTTTACAACAGAAAAGTCAAAGAGGAAAAAAGGCAATTATTAAACTATGGGAAACAAAATAAAAATATTTTGGAAGATGACCAAACCAATTTTGCTTCTCTAGTAAGAGGTTAGAATAGAAATAATAAGCCCTTACAATATGTAAAGGTCTCCAGCGAACGGACTGTCCCCCACAGTGCATTGTGGGAAAGGGGTGGGGGGGGGGGGGGTGGGGGGGTGTAGGGGTGAGAGAGGGTCAGAGGGGGTGCGTGGATGACCCCGGCGGAGGGGGCGGGGCCTCTTTGCAGAGGGGGCGGGGCCTCTATGCAGAGGGGGTGGGGTTACTGTGTGTGGAGCCGTTGCTGCCCTGGATGGTGAGGCCGGCCTCGTCCTTCTCCCTCTCCTTCTCCTCGCTCTTCTCCTCCTCCTTTAGCTCCTCCTTCAGGGGGCGGACCTCCACGGCGTCGCAGCCGGCCGGGGCGTAGCGGCCCGTCCGGTGCTCCATGAGGGCAGGGCCCCACTTGGGGTCGGGCTTGCACGAGTTCTTCAACCGCTGGGCAAGGAGGGAGAGCGAAGGATGAGATGAGAAAGGTCAATGAGACACAAAACGCTGGTTGTCAGGCCAAGCGGCAGTACAGTCAACCAATCACCAGGCTCGGCTCCAGAACCAATCAGATGGGCGGGGCGTTTGGTTTACCTCCATGAAGGTGGCCCCGTCGGAGCGGGCGATCTTGTACAGGGCATAGATGGGTATGCAGATGACGGAGGACATGGCCATGAAGAAGCCGATGATCAGAGACCAGCTAGGGTAGACGTAGTCGTTATAGGTGATAGGCTTGTACTGGATCACTGTGAAGATCAGGATGAACTGGGGAGAGAGAAAGAGAGAGAGAGAGAGAGAGAGAGAGAGAGCGAGAGAGGGGGGAGAGAGAAAGAGACACAGAAAGATTAGACAACGGCAAAAGTCTGGCCACACAGATCAGAGAGGACCAGCACACGACAGGATTGCAGGTTCAACTTTCAGGCATGCACACACACACCCCCACACACCACCTCCTTCCCAGTGTGTCCACTTACAGATATGATGAGAGGAGAGACAAATCTCCAGCAGACTTTGAAGAAGAGTGGAGGAGGGAATCCCAGCATCATCTCCACATCTTTGAAGTACTGTTTGTGGCCTGAATGGGACCGGAAATAATTAGGGGACCAGTCCAGCAGGGGGCAGAGCAACCCTGGTCACAGAGCTGCATGACAGGGGATATTTGTGCGATATGGCTAGACGAGGCAGGCTGCTTTCTGTACTCACCATACACATACATGACGCAGATGCACATGATGCAGGAGATGATGACCAGAGAGAAACTAGCAGCATAGTTATCCATCAGCAGCAACCAGTAAATCCCTGCCTACGCACACCACAACACAACACACGTCAACAAATGTCCTTCGAACCTTAGATAAGGGTGGGGGTGTTCATGAATGTGTGTGTGTGTGAGTGTGTGTGTTTATGTGAGTGTGTGTGTTTATGTGTGTGTGTGTGTGTGTGTGTCTTACCCGTGTGGTGAGAGGAACCCCCAGCAGGAAGCCTAGGATGGCCACCCCCAGGGTGACCACCGTCTTGTTCCTGATGATCCAGTCTGTCCCAATCTCATCCACCACGGCTGTCACCAGCGTCTCCAGCAGACAGAACTACACACACACACACACACACGAAGGGTGAAGACTCAAACTCACACATAGAACACCTAAAACAGGACTCGAAAATCTCAGTTACCCTGCATATTTTTGCCAGAGGCATGTTTGTATAATACTAGTAAACGCACACAAGATCAAATGCAAGTCCACTCTCTAAAAAGCCACACCATCAGACAGACAGAAACAGACAGACAGACGAACAAACAGACAGACGGAAAGACACACAGACAGACAGACGAACAGACAGACAGACGAACAGACAGACAGACAGACAGACGAACAGACAGACAGGCGAACAGACAGACAGACAGACGAACAGACAGACAAACAGACAGACGAACAGACAGACAGACAGACAGACAGATGGAAGCAGTCCCCACCTGGGTCCCCAGGCCCAGCAGGATGAGCATGAAGAAGAAGAGCAGAGACCACAGGGGCGAGATGGGCAGCAGAGTGAGGGCTTCTGGGTAGGCCACAAAGGCCAGGCCGGGCCCGTGGTCGGCCACCTCGGACACGTTGACGTTGAGGTGGTGCGCCATGAAGCCCAAGATGGAGAAGATGACGAAGCCGGCGTACACGCTGGTCGCACAGTTGGTGATGCTGATGATGATGCTGTCTCTGTTGCCGCGGCAACCGGAGGAGAGGTGGTGGAGGGGGAAAGGAAGGGAGGAGGGTTGTTAGGAGGCCACGGTATAACAATACCCGGAGGCTTTTAAAGGTGTGCCTATGTGGGAACTGCTTCCTTTGTGCGAAAGATTGATTCAATCTGTAATTTCAATCAGAGATTTAGATCTGCGTCTGTCGTGTCCCTCAACCTGCCACAGGGTGGTGCTGTGGAGCAGAGAGACAACAATAGAACCATAGAACCAGACTGATGGTGGAGGAGAGCTTTAAGGTGTTCTATATGTAATCCTGGTCCAGACTGCATCTCTTGTCTCTTAGCTTCTGCCAAGCTCTATGCCCAGACGGTGAACACTTTCAAACACACACACACACACACACACACACACACACACACACACACACACACACACACACACACACACACACACACACACACACACACACACACACACACACACCTACACACACACACACACACACACACACACACACACACACACAGGGAATTCTCCCCAATCTCGTCTCTCCCTGAGTTCTGAATAAGCCTTTTTAATCACTGCTGACACTGTGGCATGATCCAGTTCACAAAAGTACCTGATTCACCTCAACCAAGCACGAAAACCTGCGCACACACACACACACACCGTCCAGCAGCAGGCTATTTGGGGGGAAAGAAAGTCCGGATGAACAGGGGACCATAAAAATGCCACACCAGCGCTCGCTAGCTGCTGCCTCGACACGCCACACACCACTTTATTTAGGCCCCTTGTCACCTCATTATTTTGGAATGATGGGTAAAAGAATTGAGTTGAATCCCAATGTCAGTCCAGTGCAATACCGATGGTGGATTAGGCCCAAGCAGAGGAAGGAGAGCAGGAAGGGAAGGAGGGGGGAGGCTGTCAGGGACCAACTAACAGTTGTTGAGCATGAAGGAAATAGCATGAAGTAAAGGGCCAGAGGCTGGAGACTAGGATATAGGAGACATGAACTTGGGGATATAGACTAGGTTATAGGAGACGTGCGTTCAGTGATAAGAGACTAGGTCTATGGGGCAAGCTAGGGGAGGGAGACTAGATGGGAGGAGCTAGCGGGATGGTACACAGGGGGATGAGCTGTGGCATGGTACCAACCTGAAGCAGTTGTTGTGGAACTTGTTATAGGAGGCCATGGTGATGAGGCCCCCCCAGGCACAGCCCAGAGAGTAGAAGATCTGAGAGGCTGCATCTCCCCACACCTGGACAGATAGACAGACATGCAGGCAGACAGACAGACAGGCAGACAGACAGACAGGCATCCTTAAGTTATGGCAAAACATGTACAACAACAGCTGATGTAGAACACCTCTCGACCTCCAACCCTAAGCCAGCCCACCTTGGCGTCCAGGATCTTCTGCCACTGGGGGGTCAGATAGTACTTGATGCCGCTGACTGCCCCCTCCAGGGTGATGCCCCGGATGAAGAGGATGGTCAGTACCACGTAGGGGAAGGTGGCCGTGAAGTACACCACCTGGACACACACACACACAGGCTCACACACTCAACTCTGACTGCTGCTGCACCACGCCAGACAGGTGTGTGTGTGTGTGTGTGGTGGGGGGGATGGTGGGGGGTGGGGGTGTCAGTCTTACCTTGCCAGAGGACTTGACCCCCCGGATGAGGCAGAGGAAGACCACCACCCAGGATATGGCTAGACAACCCAGGATGGGCAGACGCACCTCCCCAAAGTTCCCGATATCATCTGAGATGTTCAGCACATAGTGTCTGAGAGAGCAGGGGGAGACAGACACGGACACAGCCAGAGAGGGGAGGGAGAGGGGGGGGGGGGGGGGGTGAGAGAGACAAAGACAAGAGAGATCAGTCCAAACACACAACACTCTGTGGACTCTGCTGGTGTGTGTTCTACATGCATCCATTCATGGAGGCTCCGTACAGAAGCGGGATTGTAGCGAGCCACGCTAACGCCACGCTAACACCACGCTAACACCACACCAGGAGCATATTTCAAGCTTCTAGCGCGTCACGGCTGACAGCAGCTAGCTACGCACAATGGACCAGGTCTGCAGCAGCCCGGGCGGAACAAGCCAGGCTTTCTCCCTGGTCCAAAGACAACACAGCGCCCTGACTAAACATGCAGCCATTAGACAGTCAGTGACACTCGAACACATCTACATGGGCCCCACACCGACAATGCTCCCTTTGAATGGTCACTATGCACAGGCCAATATAACCACTAGAACACAACCAAACTCGTTCTTACACAAACGGAATTTGAATTTGGGTCGATTTACACGTATGATACATAAAGTATGGCCTTTAGTTTACATTTACATTTAGTCATTTAGCAGACGCTCTTATCCAGAGTGACTTACAGTAAGCACAGGGACATTCCCTCCGAGGCAAGTAGGGTGAAGTGCCTTGCCCAAGGACACAACATCATCACATCATGTGGCACGGCTGGGAATCGATCCGGCAACCTTCTGATTACTAGCCCGACTCCCTCACCGCTCAGCCATCTGACTTTAGTTGACCTAGTTTACCAGAAAATCTGTGGTTTAATCTCTGTGTAAGTTCCACTGTGCTGGTATGGAGTTATTGCGTGTACAGCCAAGCCTGTCTCGAACGAGTGAGGGTTGATTAATAGTTATCCAGGATTAACCAAACAAACATGCCCTTTGACTAACAACTTTTAAGCCATACAGGTATTTAACAGTCTAACAAGCATACACTGAAGCCATTTTTGAATTGCCTCGAAACCTCCTTTCTGAATGAAACACAACTGATCTTGCTTGACGGCACTGGCAACAGCTGTGAAGAGGATCAAGTCAGTTCACTTGAATGAAGTGAGATTACCTGAGGTTCGGGAGGAAGATGGCGCATCAAGACTCCTCCTTCGCTCCTATCAACTCATACGCATCATTAGCCCAGTTAAAGCACGGAAAATGCGACCAAACTCCCCGTTTTCAATTAAGAGTTCTGTATAAAGTCTCTTCCGTTCCTCTGGTCCTTGTGCTAGCATGTTATCGTCACCCTCCCACCCTTCCCTATCTTTCCAGCTTCTCCCTGTTGTCTATCCAGGCTCCCCGGGGGATCTGCTCAAGCTGCAGCTCGGACGTGACCCACTCGGACTCTCCGCCACACCCAGGGTTTAATGCCTGGTAAAAATGCATTCATTCCCGTGCATCCCAGTAATCACTCTCCCCCTCCCCTTAGGACCCAAGGCCTGGCTCTGCTACTAGCCTCCTCCATCCGCATCAGGCTTGGCTCTGTTACCAGCCCTGCTTCAATAAAAGCATTTCATTATTCAATTGCTGGTGTGTTGCTGAACTCGTGAATGTGCATTTCGAGAGGCACAGGTTATTCTTACTCGTTATTCCTAGTTAGGTTATTCTTAGTTGTTACTGTCATTTGGTACTTGTTTCAATACCTCAAATACATATCCTCACTCTCTCACCACCCTCCTTCAATCTGCCCTCCCTCCCATCCTCTCCCCCCCTCTCTCTCCCTCCCTCCTGGTCCCTCCCCCCCATCCTCTCCCCCTCCCCCTCTCCCTCTCCCCCGCTCCCTCCCCCCCCCCCCCCCCCCTCTCCCCCTCTCTTCCCTCTCCCCCGCTCCCTCCCCCTCGTCCTTACTTCCAGTACTCCTCGCTGGGGCTCGTCCTCTTGGTGCGGTTCACCACCTCCGCCACGCCGGCCGCCAGGCTGCTGGTGGCGTTGGCGAACGTGGCGTTGAGTCGCGAGGTGCTGCCCACCACGCTGCTGCAGGCGGGCGTGTTCCAGGGGTTGTTGCAGTACGTCCAGGGCAGCAGGTTGGTCATGGACATGAAGAAGTAGTAGAAGGAGATGCAGATGACCACGTTGTAGTAGATGCCGATGTAGGTGGAGACCACCATCATCCCGTAGCCCACACCTGGACACACAGAGGACAGGTCAACGCCGGCCGTAGTTCAAACACGGGGAGACGGCTGTGGGGAGACAGCTGAGAGCCTTGTGTCTCCTGGTCCTAGCACCGCACTGCTGAATGCAGATCCCCTTCGCACACACACTTTGAACACACTCACCTTTCGCTCCTTTCTCACACTCAACATTCTACAGGTTTATTTTCTTTGAAGTGTCACTTTTGTTTTTTTGTTTTTTAACCTTTCCTCATCCCTCCCATTGCTGTCTCTTCACCATCTCTCTCTCTCTCTCTTTTTCTCAAGTAAACACACACACACACACACAAACACTTCTAGAATGAAGAACGACCTCTGACCTTTGAACACAGGACTGATCCTCCAGACGCCCAGGCACCCCTGGCTGGCAAACTGTCCAAAGGAGAGCTCCAGGAAGAAGAGGGGGATGCCACAGAACACCAGCATGATGAAGTAGGGGAACATGAAGGCACCTGGCGGAGGAACGCACACACACACACACACGTCACACACCCAGGTCACACAAGACAAGCCTTCACAGATGTCCGGCAGGGACATGTAGAAGCATATGCTGCAGTTTGTGTTTGAGTGTGTGATGTAGATATATAGAATAAATGCAGTATGTATGTGTGTATCCGTTTGTTTGTGTGTGAGTATACATTTGAATGTGTGTGTGTGTATGTGACCCATCTGCAGCTACCATGTGCCCTGCTACAGGCCAGGGGAGGCAGGCAAGGCAGGCGAGGCAGGCGAGGCAGCGTCAGTGAGTGCTGCAGAGGCAGCAGGGAAGCAGCCAGGCATGAATCCTCCGTGATCAGCTGAACCCACGGCCACAGACAGCCCACTGGGACCAACGGCAAAAAGGGTGTGTGTGTGCGTTGTGTGTTTCGTTTGTGCACAAGTTTGAAAGTAGGCAAGTGAGTAAGTGTGTGCTTGTGTGCGCGCGCGAGTGTGTACACAAATGAGTGTGTGAGCATGTGTGTGTGAGTGTGTCAGACTTCTGATAAGACCGAGTTGATATGTCTGGGTGGCCGTGAAGTCTCTTAATATGTCTGGGTCTCGAGCACCAGCAGTCCACTCCAGAGATCCAGCTCCAGAGTGAGATAATACACAGCCTAAACACACCATGCCCTTCTATGGCCTTGAGGTGGCAAAACAGACGGAACACAAACACTCTGCATGTTGGGAGAAACTACATGTGAATGGAGTTGTAGCCCAGCCAAGAGCAGCTCTGGAACCGAGCCAGAGGGATAAACACAACAGGCTCAGGCTGGAACTGGACCAAACTCACATCGATGTATACACAGTACAGTAGTGGAACCTGGATTGTCAGTGGATTTGCTTTAGTGGACACGGCTCCGCTCTGGGTAACAAACAGCTCCAATTTCCAACACAAGCATCAAACACAGAGCGAGAAGAGGAAGTCAGAAAGGGCTAACAGAACCATTTAAGGGAACGTGGAAATATGACCCAATATCACTCCATTGTTCTCCATGGCTCAGATGGCAGATTGAAACTAAATCAGTGAGTGTTCAGCTGCGAGGGCTAGTGTGTGTGATGGTGTGTGTGTGAGGGTGTGTGTCTGTGATGGTGTGTGTGCAATCCTGTGTGTGTGATGGTGTGTGTGCGATGCTGTGTGTGTGTGTGTGTGTGTGTGCGATACTGTGTGTGTGTGTGTGCGATGCTGTGTGTGTGTGTGTGATGGTGTGCGTGTGCAGAGAGAAGGCCGCCCACCTCCTCCGTTCCTGTAGCAGAGGTAGGGGAACCTCCACACGTTGCCCAGGCCCACAGCATAGCCCACGCTGGTTAGCACAAACTCGATCTGGTTCCCCCAGTTCCCCCGCCTGGAGTTCTCATCCTTCTTCACAGGCTCTCCCGGGACTGCTCCGTTCTGGAACACAGAGGCAGAACGTTAGAAGGGTCAACAAATGGGGGAAGCGGAGAGGGTCTTGGAGGGAGTTCTCGGCAGAACCGGAGTGCTAGCTAGAGCCTGTCCAGAGGAGAGTTCAGGTGAAACATACAGAACAATGCCGATAACAGATGGAACAGTCCACTGAATGACAAATAAGTGACAGCGAGCATTCACGTATGACTGGTGAGACCCATCATTAGTCTTCTCCTCAGACCAGATTGTCTAGCCTAAGGCCACGGCTTGCTCTCAGACTGACAGACAGAAAGTTCCAGCATGTTCACATTCTGAGCCTATCCTAAATGACTTAAGCCTCCATGTTGTTCTCTGAGAAAGATGCCATTCGATTTGGAATTTCATTCCTTATGGTTTTACTCAGAGGTAGACGTTCTTATCCAGAGCGACTTACAGTAAGTACAGGGACATTCTCCCCGAGGCAAGTAGGGTGAAGTGCCTTGCCCAAGGGCACAACATCATTTTGCACGAACCAACAACCTTCTGATTAACAGCCCGACTCCCGAACCACTCAGCCATCTGACCCCGTTATTATGCAGGGTCTGTGATTTCAAACCCCTGCCGTGTTTGGGTGGTACCACAGTGTCCTGACAGCCATCACTGTGGCCTGACAGGTTGAGCTGTGATCTTTCTCTGTCAACACACACACACACGTAACCCTGCATCCACAACAGTCCAGCAGAGCACAGTGGCTAGTTTATGTCCATGCGTTGGCAACTCTCAAGACACGATTTAGTTCCCATCTGTGAAGCCGATTTATTAGCTTGTTGATGTTGTCACAGTAGAATCTCCTCCCTCCAGCTCCTTCTTCTAGTGTAACATGTGAAGGAGGGTTTTTTTAAGGGGTTAACTGGTCAAATCACCTGGTTTGAATACCAGGTTAGGCTGCCTTTAGACTTTATGCCTTGTATGCATGACGTAATATAGTGTAGAAGCTGTTTGTGTGTGTGTGTGTGCGAGAGAGAGAGAAAGAGCGAGTGTACAACTGTATGTGCTGTGCAGCTCTGCTCTGCGTGCTGGAGCAGAAGGGATGCGAGCCGAGATAACCGTGGCGTTTGGCACCAAATCAACATTTGGTCTTGTCGTTCTGCATTTCAAGTCTCCTCCCTCCATCTGTCTCCATCAGATGGTCTTCTCCATCCTGACCTCCTCCACAACCCCTGGAGTCCATGGGGACACCATGCTCCTCTCCCCCGCTCCCCCTCTCCAACCCCCAGACTCCCTCTCCACCCCTCTCCTCTCCAACCCCCTCTCCCTGTCCTTTCCTCTCTTCTCCTCTTCTCCTACTGAGTACACGCTCCTACACACCCTCCTCCGGCCGCATCACGGCGTAGCACCAGAGAAGCTGCAGAGCTCAGGTGTTAATGAGGGATCGTATCGATCACACTGCCAGCACGCTACCCCCCTCAGCTCCAACACTGTCCTGAAAAAAAAGCAACCTTTCCATCTGCGGCAGAATGCCCCTGCAGTGGCGTGTACCCCCGTCCTGAAGTAAGCTCAAGACGTGTGCTGGCCGTGGTGGCTTGTTTTGGCTACAGGTTTGGGGTTGACCAGCAGGAGCCTGGGCATGTGGGGGCAGCGTGCGGTGAGAGAGACGTGCGAGGCTGAGCAGACACACGCAGCCCGGAGCGCACACAGTCCGACGCAGACGGCCAGACGGCTCGTTCGGCAGGACAAAAAAATAGATAATTTTTTTCTTTTTTAAATAAAAATATTTATATATAAAAAAAACTAATCTTAGACAATTGCCCTGAGGTGGTTCCTCGCATCTGGCTGCAACAAATGCTACAACTCAAAACAAAGTTAACCTTTTCCAGGGAGAGTTCCAACCCTCTGTGTTGGACTGCAGATGGGACACTGTACGAGATCACCAAACAACGCTTTTACGTGTGAGGAACTGCACTGTTTCAGCCCCCTCACAGCTGGCGGCATGCTGGAGCCTATTCTACAATGGGCTAACTTCAGTTATCTTTGGATGGAGGAGACGCGTGCACCTGTGTTCTGTCTGTCTGTCTGTCCATCTCGATGCCCAGGTGTTTAGACCCACGGTATTTGCTCCATGGATCCTGTGCAGTCACACACACGCACACTCTCACACACACACAGACACACACAGCCTCATTGCACGCCCAGCTGGGCCCATCTGCGGTTTACGTAAGTCCACACACATCACTAACTCTGCAGTATCAGGCCCAAGCACTAACCCTTCCTCTACCCTGCCTCTACTGCCTCTCATCTCTCTACCCTATGCCTCTCCTGCCTTTTTCTCTAGTCTCGCTACCTTGTCTCTCTTACCTCTCTCTGACCTCGACCACAATCTCCCTCGGTCTGGATTTAAGACCAGGGCCAACAACCTCTCAGGTAGCATTTAGGGGTGTCACGATACCAAAAATTCAGTAGTCGGTGCCAATACCATTTAATAACACGATTCTCGATGCCAATTTCGATACCATGGTAAAAAAAAAAAAGAGGATTGTCTAAGATTCCATGTAGGCTACTTGAAC
Organism: Hypomesus transpacificus; assembly: GCF_021917145.1. NCBI lineage: Eukaryota > Metazoa > Chordata > Actinopteri > Osmeriformes > Osmeridae > Hypomesus > Hypomesus transpacificus. The sequence goes on along the minus strand of NW_025813836.1, from coordinate 93,413 downwards.
CATGAACTTCTTTAAAATATTTGAAAAATAGCAAAATGTCCTACAAAGACATACAAAACATGTGCAATAGAGCATAGCACAACATAAAGTGCAAATAAGCCATTCAGCTAACAAGATGAACATGACATGAGTTTAAGTCTAAGCTATGGGCCAACGTTAAAACTACAGCTAACCTAAACTATGTACATAAGCCATTGTAACACACGTGCCCACCATCTCAAACATCATGTAACGTGTATTTTAGTATGACAGATTAAACAAACAGAAAAAGAGCATTGTTTGGATGTATTCAGAATTTCGCCGCGACTTCAACGAACATTGATTTATTTTGTATGATGCCAGATGTTAGCATCGGTGCTGCGCCTCTTCTGGAACTGAATCAGAACTTGCCTTGAATTCTTTAAACAAATCCAGATGACGATCTTTCAGTTGCTTAGCTAAATTGGAAGTATTCCCCCTTGGTCTGAAGACTGCGGTAGCATTTTTTGCATAATGGCTTCTGCGGATTAATTATAACGCCACGGTCATCTGCCTCAAACGCAAACTACTTTTTTTGCCTTTCTTGTCAACAAGTCGAAGCGGGGCGATCGCTAAAGCAGCAGTTGTTATCTTGTTTTTCTTAATGTAAACGTCGACTGGAACACTCCTGAAGGCGCAGCACCGATGCTAACATCTGGCATCGGCGCTTACGGTACTTGCTTACGGTACTTACGGTGCTTCAAAAAAATGGGCATCGTCGGTGTTTTGTTATTTTAGCATCGGAAGGTACCGTAAGTATCGGTTCTCGTGACATCCCTAGGTAGCATGGTTCTTTACAGTACGTGGTTCCCTCTTGATGTGGGTCACTGGCCCCATCATAACACAGCTATGTGCACATGCATGCCCTCTTAACGGACATTTGCAAATATTGGTCAGAAACAAGCATGTTTTCACAAAAGCACAGGGTACAAAGTTCAGACAAATGTCTAAAGGTTTCTCCCTCACTCACTATTCACTAACTACTCACAAGAGTTTGTGGTTGCTTGGGTGACAAAAGACAAACTAGCTAGCTTTCTGTCAGCTGGCAAACGGTGAACATTCAAAACCACTCATGTGTTTATTAGACCTCACAATGCCAGACCCCAGTCAGTCTAATACCTTGCCTTCTCTTCCCTCTCTCTCTCTTTTCCCTCCTTCTCTCTCTCCCTACAACAGGGAGTTTGATGGACAGTAGCACACACTTCCCAAAGCATGGCCCCCTGACAGCTGCCACCCTGTCAGGGTGTGAAACCCTCTCCACTGGAGTGTAAGCCTGCCCCTTGCCCTGGAGATCACACACACATACACGCAAGGACCTCACCCACACGTAGGTAACGTTGGAGCGGCCTGCCCCGACTGTCAGACACAGCCTCACGGTTCGCAACTCAACGCCCTCCACTCCCTCTCCTCCTCTCCCTCTCCCTCTACTCTACGGTCATCTCACCGGGAGTCAGTCTGATCCCTCTCCAGGTGCCTGGCATTTAGCTCATGCCCGCTAGCCTTCCCGCCTGCTCACCCAATGCTTCTGCCCGCCTGCCCCCTTGCTAGACATGCAACCTTCACAAGCCATTAGACCCTGCGCTTCAACTGGCATAACATGCTCCGGCACCCCCCCCCCCCCCCCCCCCCCCCCCCCCCCCCAAAAATGGAGATGTTTACTTTGCTTCCCTCTAATATCCCTCATCGCATGGTCAGAAGTTTGGGAGAAGTGTGGTTTGTCACATATACAGGCGTGCTCAGGGCTGAAGAGATGGTCGTGAGAATGTGAGTCTGCTCGTTTGCACAAATAAGAGCTCAGTGAGGGAAAACAGAGACAAATAAAAACATTCAAAATGGCCGAAGACAAACAATGTACAGTGCTGCTTTGATTGATGTGGTATTTTAGCTCTGCACACTTTCAATACGGCGGAGAGTAGATTCTTAAATTTAAGCTCATTAAATTGAAGACACACACACAAACAAACACACATACACACCAGGGGATTTCACACACTTCTGCAAATGTGCACCAGTCTTAGTCTAATTTACTCATCCAGGTCTCCACCTGGATGAGTCACAGTAAATCTAACTGAATTGAGTATGCACTGTGATACCGTGAGTCATGTTGCCAAGTTGGCAAAACAAGCACATGTATGACTTCCAGAAGTCAGTATGACGACTGATAGTTAAAAAGTCTATATCCTCAAGCAGTAGAGTGAGTATCGACAGCTAATGAATACAATAGTAATGGGATATACGAGTACTGCAAAAAAAGCTAGCAACATACAGAGCAGCAAACAGCAGAACTATACTGGGACAAACCTTCCCCTTGTAATCACATCTAATGTTGTGCTATTGCTCAACAATGACAAATAAGTGATGCTGTGGCAACAAGAGATGGAGGGATGAGGGAAATGTTTGTCATCTCCTGTAGGAAGAACATCTGTTCAAACAGAGACAAGTCAAAGGTCATTTTCCCCCATACTTTCACAGAGCCACCATCCACCCCAACATCCAAATAAACACGACAGGAATAAGGCTGAACTGTGTGCCAACTTTTAGAGGAAGGTAGATTGGACCTAACACTGTAAACCCTGATAAGGGGGTTTACTGAAAATGCTTGTGGAAACTGATTAGGCAACATCAAACTGTTTAAGTAATTGAATCTCTTAAGTAAATACAAAAAAGAGACAACTGGAAGATTAACTGATAGATTTTTTTATTTATTCAAATACATTTCTTAGATTACTTAAACAGTTTGATTTAGTTTCCACAAAAGTTACGAGAATTCAGAATAAACTGGGTTTACAGTGAAGTAGGAAGGACTATCCTCGGGTTTGGGAATGTTGTAGGGGTAACAGTGCTTTGTTGGTAAACAATGGAGACATATTTAAAGATTATATTACTAGAAGAAATTCGGAAAAAGTGTAAAAACTATGACTGGATTAAAACATGTTCATGTTGCTCTGTATGAAGGCATTTGCACTATCACTAAATATTTGGTTTCAGAAGACACAAGAGGGTTAGAACATACAGCAATCAGACTGTGCTTCATTTTGGTCTGACAAAAAGTATGTATATGACCTCTTATATATAACCTCTTCCTCTGAAGCAGGGGTGGGGGAGGTCTAGTCTATGCTGTCCAATCAGGTCCCAGAGATGGGAGCAACTCTGAAACCTATTCTTCAAATAGGCCTCTTTCAAAGGCTCTGGTTCAGGATAACAGTTTGGATCAATGACACAACTGACAGAGGCCCACCCTCACAGACACGTCAGGAAGAGGAGACCATTTTAAATGTCAATGAATTTAAAAAGATAGAATAGATATTTAGGTGTCAAACCAGAATATTTACATCCTGGCATTTCATAACCAGATATGTTATAGTAAAAGGAGATATTCACTTCCTTTTAGGGTCTGTCAGGCATCACAGTCACAAGACAATGATGGGAGGTTGTGACGAGTGTCACCAACGCTCATTTGGAGATTGACATTATGATTCAGGAGTCTATTGTTACGCAGTTGAAATCCGTCTTTGAGATTTAAATCGCAGACACTCATTGTCTATTGAAAGGCAAACACGGAAAGCACTGAATTCAACGACTTCTATTGTCACGTCATTTCCAAACTGACACCAAGTGACGCCTGTTAGCCAACTCCAAATCAGATGTAAACACGTGAAGGGAGATCGCTTCACACCAGTAAAATAACACTGGCTTCTTTTGTTGTCCGAGACAAAACTAAGCACAAAAAATTGCGTAAGTGGCACACGTAGTGTCCCTTCCCCGTCACCTTGTGTGTTTTCACTAGAGTTCTGCTCAACCGCTCTGAAAGAAATCCCTGGATCCCAAGAAGCCCCTGCAGAGAAGGCTTCTCTATAAGGGCCCTGTGAGGTGAAAGTAATTTGACTGAAGTCACTGGGACCGTGGCTTCTCACCCTGCTAGCACAAACATTCCTGGGGACCTGATTGGACCAGGCCTGAATACCTGAATGCTCCATGGCTGATTGATTCAGCCAAATGGTGAGTTGTCAAGAAAGGAGAGATGAGGCAGGGGGAGATGAAGGGACTGGAGGGGCCACTGCTGGGGGCAGTCACACAGCGCTGGCCCCCCCATGAGCAGGAGTCTTCTTTGGGTCACCTCACCCAGTCAGTAGTCACCCAGACACTCAGCCAACAAGCCAGTTATTATCCGTTCGTTGATATTCCGTTAGTCAGTTGGTAAAAATTGAACAATTGTTTTACTTCTACATTTCAAAATGTCAAATGGAGACCAAACCATTGATTTCTACGCAAAAAATGACCTTGGATTAAAAAATTTACACGAATACACACAACACATTCAAAACAAACAAACGCCTATTTACATCCCAGATACTTCAAACCACCCAAGTCTAACAGATTCACAATCATGCCAAACATACACAATCCTTACATACACCACACCAACATGGCTTCTCCTTACCAGTGAGTTGTCCATGGCAGATATTTCTCACACCTCTCTCACCCTTCCACAATGTCAGATATCTAGACCCAATCCCTGGTGTACCTTACAGCCTTTCGCTCCTATTCACTGGCATCTGTTAAGAGGCTATCGATGCTGGGATACTGGAGAGCTTCTTTTGAAGCTCCTAAAGGGAGGGGCAGTCGGGCAAAGCTCAACCTTAAGGGTGGGGGTGGGGTCGATGGCCATGAGAGGAGTGGTCTCAAGAGTTCAAAACCTCACGCTCTCATGTGGCATCTGGACCAGTAGGAGTGGTAACGCGAGGTATTTGCATTTAAGAGAGCATGTTGAGAATGAGCAAGACTACATTTACCATGAGTTTTATCATACTTGTTTGCCCAGGTGAGGTAGAACATTGTTTAGCAACTTGAAGTAAAAAAAGGAACGCTGTGGAGGGAACCGTGTTTGTGACAGTGCTCATGGTGTGGCAGAGGGCTCGTGGAGCAGAGGGCCCGTGATGTGGCAGAGGGCTCGTGGAGCAGAGGGCTCGTGATGTGGCAGAGGGCTCGTGGAGCACAGGGCTCGTGATGTGGCTGAGGGCTCGTGATGTGGCAGAGGGCTCGTGATGTGGCAGAGGGCTCGTGGAGCAGAGGGCTCGTGGAGCAGAGGGCTCGTGGAGCAGAGGGCTCGTGGAGCAGAGGGCTCGTGGAGCAGAGGGCTTGTGATGTGGCAGAGGGCTCGTGGAGCAGAGGGCTCGTGGAGCAGAGGGCTCGTGGAGCAGAGGGCTCGTGGAGCAGAGGGCTCGTGGAGCAGAGGGCTCGTGGTGTGGCTGAGGTGGTACGGCTCTTCTGAAGCGGGGATTGAGTGGGCCAGGGGCCAAGCCTTCCACCCAGAACCTGCCAGGCTGCACTACGACCAGGGCCCCCTCTCGCTCTCACGCCCACCCCCCCCCATGCAGTCAACCTTTCACCCACCACAGATGTACCATCATTCACACACTCCCTCACACACCACACACACAGTCATGGATTGGACCACACTGCACTGGCTGTCCGTGAAGATCCTCCGGAGATCCTCCTGAAGGACTTCAAGAACGTTCTACCCAATCAGGATCAAGCCTTCCGGATGGATCAATTGTGCTTCTTTGTGTGAAGACTATGGGTTGCGCAATGTGCTGAACATGTCACATCTTTACTGTAGCCTACGTTTGAGTTGATATTTTTTTTTTTTACTGCGGATTCTTGCCATACCAAAATCCAACCCAACACAACAACCTCCCCTTCCATTCCACAAATGTCTCGTCTGGCTGTGTGTGTGTGTGGGGGGGATTCAAACCCAGAACCACAGACAACCTTCTCCACGGAGACAGGGACTGGCCCGGGTGCGAGCGGGCAGACTGGGCGAGGAGACGTAGCCCGACTGTCAACGCTGATCTGTGCAGAAAGGCCGGCCAGGCCTCAGCCCTGCGCTCCGCTTAACTAGATCATCCAATGAGCGCTTCATGGGGCATGGACGCGTAGCGATGCGGGAGACTCGCCCGCGGAACTATCGGCCAACGCAAGCTGTTCACCTGCACCACATTCCCCCGTCACACACTGTCGGTGTACACACGAACGCGCACACACACACACACACACTCGTCCTCGCTCTCTTGTACACTGGGAAAAAAAAGAGCTAACATACAAACACGCACACAGACACAGGTGAACATAAGCTTTCATCCAAAGCAGCACGTTCTGGGTCCCTCTTCCTGAACCCTGCAGGAACCATGTCGGTGCTGTACACGCTGTGTGTTACCCATTGTGGGGCTGCAGTGGTCCTAGTTAGCAGAGTGGGTCACTTCTTGTAACTGGCCTTAATGCTCACCCACCGATGACTGTATGAGCAAGCATCACTTCCCTCAAATGATTGCATTTACACTGAACTCCTACTTTTACACACACACATGCGCGCATTGCTCTGTGTGACAGTACATTATTTAACTGCAGATCTTCAGGGGTTGCAGGTTCAAAACCCCCCAGTGCCTCGCTTTCGATTAAAGCCTCTGATACATGAAACCTTCATGAACGGGGACATCTGGTTTGGGTGGTTTCCAGGGTTAGCCAATGAGAACCATTCATTTTAATAGGGCATTTGCCATGAAGGGGCCGTACAGAGATTTGGAGTATTGCATAAGAGGACCCTCTTATGACTGGCCACAAAACAAGACCAGACCAGAGTCATGCCACACTGTCAGTCTAATGGGGGAGACCACAGTCAACAACAGCTGCTGGCTGCTGCATTGGCTCCCTCTCTCACATGGCATCTTGGCCAGTAGGAGTGGTAACGGGAGGTATTTGCATCTAAGTGAGCACGTTGAGAACGAGCAAGACTACGTTCCACATGCGTTTGATCATACTTGTTTGCCCAGGTGAGGTAGAACATTCTTTAGCAACTTGAAGTAAAAAAAGGAACGCTGTGGAGGGAACCGTGTTTGTGACAGTGCTCATGGTGTGGCAGAGGGCTCGTGATGTGGCAGAGGGCTCGTGGAGCAGAGGGCTCGTGGAGCAGAGGGCTCGTGGAGCAGAGGGCTCGTGGAGCAGAGGGCTCGTGATGTGGCAGAGGGCTCGTGGAGCAGAGGGCTCGTGGAGCAGAGGGCTCGTGGAGCAGAGGGCTCGTGGAGCAGAGGGCTCGTGGAGCAGAGGGCTCGTGGAGCAGAGGGCTCGTGGAGCAGAGGGCTCGTGGTGTGGCTGAGGTGGTACGGCTCTTCTGAAGCGGGGAGTGAGTGGGCCAGGGGCCAGGCCGTCCACCCAGACCCTGCCACGACCAGGGCAACCTCTCGCTCACACGCCCCCCCCCCCCCATGCAGTCAACCTTTCACCCACCACTCTCAGATGTACCATCATTCACACACTCCCTCACACACACACACACACACACACACACAGGACATCCACCCTGGTGCGTCGGGGACGTCCACCCAGCCTGCTGCAGCTGTCGTCGGCCAGGGCATTTTTAGAGGCTCCACCTTTGACATACATCCCTGTGTAAGTCATCTTCAGCTGACACACAGCCAGCCTCAGGTCACCTCTCCAATGGGGCCAACACCTCACACGGAACCCAATCCCCCCTGACTCTGTCATGATGGTGGCCTCTGAGACAGATTCTAAATGACAGCCTGTGGTCGCTTTCACAGGACGGCCATCGACCAATCCATGGAATTGTTACATTTAGAAAGACTTCAAGCCATTGTCGTTTTGCAATTACGAGGCGCTCCAACTCTTACATTTAGCAGACATCTTTATGCAATGAGCATTCAAATGGTGCATTTAGTACAGGCAGCAGATAATCAAGGACCAACACTACACTTTTCTGAAAAACATTCCAGTGGATAGAGCCAGGAATTGGTAACATCCTTGAGAGGTACATGCATAGCTAATACTTGACCATCTCACATCAAGATGGTAAAATACACCACAACAACATCACAACAAGCTGTAGTTGTAGTTGGGTTGCAGTCTTAATGAGCGGCTCAGCAGTATACCATCTGTGTGATACGGCTGCCACCTGATCTGACCACAGACCTGACCAATGGATGACCAGACCCCTGAGTTCTGGTCCAGCATGAGGGTTCCACACTGAGCTGGATAGGACACATTGGCCTTTGGACACATGCCCGGCCAGCCAGCCAGACAGCCAGCCTCCCAGCACAGCCGGCCTCCCATCCTCCCAGCCTCCAAGCCAGACAGCCCTCCAGCACAGCCGGCTTCCCATCCATCCAGCCAGCCCCCACAGCTCTCTCACTACCCCCTCCCGTAACGTTAAGCTCGTCAAAGGAGCAGCCTTGCTAGCAAGCCCTTCAGCTCAGCCATCCTTCCAGCCAGTAAGCAGCCAGCCAGCCAGCCAGCCGGGGCTGTGGTGCGTCTAGTGGGATGGTGTGGCTGCCAGCTGTGGGTCCGGGAGCTGCTCAGTGAGGTCAGGGAGGGGAGAGAGGAGCCTCCAGCACCATGTGGGGAGTCAGTGGAGCCCACAGCCATGCTCACATATGTCCCTTCACTTCCCCTCTCTCTCTCTCATTCCCCCCTCTCTCTCGCTCTCTCTCTCTGCTGCTGCCCTTGCTTCAGCCTGTAAACATACCCAGTGCACCCTTCCGCTCCATAAACTAGCCCCTCACAACAACACCTGTCCCCCGGATGGAGGAGAGGGGGAGGAGAGGAGAGGAGAGGGAGGAGATTCTTTTTTTTATTCAAGGTAATCATAAAGTCAGTTGTTCAGGAGGTTCATTTGATGAAGTTTGTGTCGTATGAAGCCCTACGCTCTGTGAAAATCTGAACACGCCGATTTGTCCCTTGATTTGATTGCCATCATAAAACCGTTTTTTCAAAAGGGTACATTTTACAAGCCTTAATTTCTTTACTGAAACTATTGCAGAGTTAGCATTGTAGCTACATCCGCACACTGAGAATAGCCATGTAATATGCTGGGGTCTAAATCACATTGTAGACAACCCTAAACACATTACCAGTCATAGAGACCGCTTTAGTTCCATTGAAAGCATTGATGAGAACAGAAAGCATTCCTGCTTTTCAACTCAACAACCCTCATTAGCTTTCTGGTAGAGTTTGTCGCAATCCAGCTGATCTGGTTAAGTACACACACGCATATCATCTGGGTCAATCGTTCAATCAGATTCAACGTTCTAACGACAAGTCTGTTCTCATCACCAATATTGAAGTCATTATTCATAGGAAGGCATTCGGACGACCCGTCCTCATTTTCGCCCCTGAAGATCGGAATGCTTCTTCCTCCTTGTGAAAGCATGTCAGGGGAAGTCAGCGCTACCTCCACCGTGCTAATAACCACATCCTGCCCAACTTCCTATTAGTCCGATGACTAGTCAAGCATGCAGCGCAATGAGATGTGAGCTCAGCCTATTGTGTTGCCCAGCGCCCGGGTCAGTCTGAAGACTGCCAGGATTGTAGGATCTGATGCTGATCCCCCCCCCCCCCACACACACACATATCACAAGTAAACTCCTAACACCTATACTTACTTAACATGTGTATCATGGAGGCTATGGTCAATTGGATGATGTAAATAACGTGTTTTCGGCACTAGGAAATTTATGGCGCTTAAATATAATATCTACATTAGCATCGATAGTGCTGAGGCAACAGGCAGGGGATAGACAGGCAGGGAGTGAAATAGGCAGGGAGACAGGCAGGCAGGGAGACAAGCAGGGAGAGAGGCAGGCAGGGAGAGAGGCAGGGAGAGAGGCAGGCAGGCAGAGAGGCAGTGCAGTGTTGATGAAGCCTAAGCTCTGCCCCAGGTCCAGTCTGCTGTCAGTAAAGTCTGTCACGTCAGGAGCACCTGGTCCTAGAGGAGCACCAAACACTGTCAGATCTACACAACCTGCTCACCCATGTCCAACCTTCATACCCCATCTGTCAAGCCTGCTTATTTGACCGGGTCGCACTATATTAGTGTAAAACACATCATTTTACTGGCGCTGAATCCGAACATAGAAAAATTGTCATCTACATTGAGATGAAACGATTCCAATGCAGATTTCTGTTTTGTTTCGAGTTTGGTGACATGGCTCCACCGCAACATGAAACTGACCTCAAAATTACACAATTTCTACATGTTTGTCATTTTTCAAAAGGTTTCCAAGGTTTTTCCACTGAGCACTTCTTTCATCTGAACAGAGAACAAACAAAGTCAGCCCTCAAACATGCCCCCTGACTTGGGTGTCCAGCACATCCTGATTAAGAGGACTGCCTGAGCCTAAGAGAGAGCAAAATGCTCTATTGCTGTATTGGAAATTCAAAAGATCTAAAAACTAAAAACAACATTGATGGAAAGGTTATATCCATAAAGATATTTTCACCATATGAGGTGGATCAGCAAGAGTTTAAAGCTAGTGCAAACAGCTGTAGACAACAAATAAAAAATGCTGCAAAGTACTATACAAGTATGCAACACATACAAACTCACACCTATCTGAAGAACCTCACAATTCGCTAACATCGCTCTAAAACGAGTTTATTTCGCTTAATTCCTGCGTTTTACCTACCGCAATCACCCCCATTTACCCTTTCACATAAATGTACTGTGTCTTTCTAAGTGTGTGTGGCAGTTGTACTGCCCGTGTCTCAATGCAGCCTGCGCTATAGGAACCAGCTCAGCCCTGACAGAGTGCAGCGGAAGCCCAGGACAGAACTTGGCTCCCCTCACCCACCAGCCGCTAAGGAACCCCGCTCCACAGCGGATGTATCTATATATTCTATTTTAAACAAATCTTTGGGGGCAATTGTTGAAGTGACAGGTCGGTTGGTCGATAACAAAGGGCTGAAGGAAAGCAAGAAAACATAAATATGAGCCAACCCCCCCCTTTTCTGGACACTTTCCTTTTTTACTCTGTCACTTCTTTCACACGCGGTTACCCGGCCCTCTTCCTTGGAAACGCCGTCCCACCCCCCCCCCCCCCCCCCCCGGCCAACTCAGAGAGAACTTCCCACTGCAATTAGTTATAAAAACTTTTCAGCGCGGCCACACGTGGGGTGGTTTTTAAAGAGCTGGAGCCCCCTCCTCACGTGGTGCTGCCGGGCCTATTGAGTCGTCACAGACCCCTCTGAATGATCACCGAAAAATAAGGCGGAAGAAACAATAGCGTGTCTTGATTAATTCAATTCTTTCCGGACCTAGTACCGTCGTCCGGGCAGCTCTGCACAATCGCCGCTTTGATAGCTGGATAAACTCACCCTCTCGCTAAAAGTGAATCTAATCTTTGGAAACACGATGGAAAAAATATGACTTGAACCGTCTTTTTTTTTTCCTTTTCTTTTAGATACTTGGTTTACAATTGGAAACATTCTCGCTTACACGCCAAGGAAACGTCAAACTGTAGCCATGTACTGTAGCTTAATCCGGTCTCCATCTGCGCTCCAGAATCCAGATAAGATTATTTTAAAAACGGGTTAAAAAGAACTGACCTGGTCTGTGGTGGCTGCAGTGGTGTTGGACCCTGACATGATGTGATGGTGACCAGTGGTTCTCTGATTTCCACTCCTGACTTCTTCATTCACACCTTTCCTTTCGTTCCGCAGAAAGAGGGGGAAAAAAAGAATACCCTCCTTTGCCCTGGCTTGATTAATGCCCGAATTATTTTCACCTCATTTCATCTGATGGAGTTCTGCTTCCTCTCCGCCTCCCTCAAGTCATTCGGCATGGTCGCCCTCTCTCTCTCTCTCTCTCTCTCTCTTCCCTCCCTCTCTCCCTCACGAGCCCTCCCTCTCTTTTCTCCCTCTCGCACTCACTTTTTGCTCACCCGCCCTCTCTCTGTGTCCATTTTCTCTTCAACTTCCCCATTTCAGGAAAATACACCACCCCCTCCCCCCCTCGTCCCCCACCTTCCCTCTGCCGTTCTCTCTTCCTCCTCTCCCCCCCGCCCCATTCTCCCCCCTCTCTCCCAAATAGGACAGGAGAGATCCACAGCCTTTGCCTCCACCTCCACAATGAATGGTCTGTTGTCACTCCAGCACCTTGGCTGCATACAGAGTGATGAGGGGGGGCGTGGGGGGGGCGTGGGGAGCTGGGGGGAGGGGTGGAACTGTGGTTGTGCTGGCCGGGGACTTGCCGGGCCAGGCTGGAGTCAAGCCCAGGGGCTGCTGCCAAGCTTCCACCAGAGATGAAAGGGAGGAGGAGTAAGGAGGCGAGCGGCGGCTTCAGACTGGACTCACTCGTCTTGCTGTCTCTCCTATTTCTTCCATTTGTTTTCCAGGCAGCTGCAGCCCCCAGGACCACCAACAACTCCCATTCACAGACACTTGACTCTCAAATCCTCATACCCCTGACACTGCCAGTTCCCTTCCTGTGTGTGTGTGTGTGTGTGTGTGTGAAGACGCAGGGCACAGCCGGGGGGCAGATACCCCACTTGCTGTCGACAACATGTTTGCAGAGTTCCGCCCTTTTAATTCATACTCTTTCCTCTCTCCGTTTGTTTTTGTCTTCCTTCACAAGGTCCAACGGACGACTCACTTATGGAGGCCGCCTTCACACAATGTATGGCCAACAACTCACCACAAAGACGACATTTGAGGGGAGATATAAAAGAGAGGGACATTGCATTAAGGGCTGGGAAGAGGGAGAAAGTGAGACAAGGAGAGAGATAAACAAAATGCCTCATCACAAAAGGAGGCGATTTAAGACCCCATTCGTGGGCCAAGTCCTCGACAGAGTATGGCCGTCAGCGGTGTCAGAAGTTGACAGACAGCTGGCGGGATGCCTAATGAGTGTTTGATAGCTGAGGACAATGGAGGCAGTCGGTTGGCTGGAGCCACTCCATGAGCCGATGGGATTGGATGGAGAGACGTGGACAGCACGTATTGATTGGTCTATCTGCTGAAGAGCATGACTTCCATATGCAATGTTTAAGCATTGTCCCACTGTGGGAATAGGCTCATTTAAGATCATGGCAACATTACTGAGCTTGCATGTCAAGGATAACCAAGGCACAGTTGGCACATGATGAAAAACGTTATTTTGGAATTTCACGAGAGGAAGAGAGATTTGATTATTTCCACATTTCAGACTTGCTGATGCTGTGTTTCCTGATTGTCCAAAGTTTTTTTTAAGAACAGCTAGTGACAAGAAATTGCTTAGCTAGATCAGTGTTTCCCAACCTTTTATGAGGCGCGGCACATTTTTTTTTACATATAATTAAGCTAGTAATATTGTTTTTTTATGTATTTATACTTGGTGGGAAACCTGGGGCTGTTTCGATGAACACAAAATGGATATCCTGGCAGTAATGGTAGAAAGACACACACGAAGCTCTTCCTCAACAGCTCGCAGTCTCTGTTTTTATCGCGGTCAAGCTTGAGAAGCTCAGCTCACACAGATATGTGGTTGAAAACGGGAGAAATGTCAAAATGGCTTTATTGGCTAGAATGGGGAACTCCTTGGCAACAGATAACCAAAACTGTCCAAAGGAAGATCAGCAAAGTTAAACTTTAAACCACGATCTTGTTTCAGTTCAATGAGTTCCTCTTGCTCCTCGACTATTTTCCGATAAACAAAAACTATATGACAAACGCTATAGTATGGCTTCAAAATTTAAAATCAGGGGGCTTAGTAGCAGGTAATAGCATTGGTACGAGTATTATGCTAGGTTGATAGGTAACGGAAGCTAACTAAAGCTAGCTAGCTTCCGTTTCGGAAAAATCACTCACTCTGGTGGAAGCGTCGGTAATATTTAGAACTCACATGAACCAAAGCACTCACAAAGTGATATAACGCTAGTAGGCAAAAGCCAAAGCATAAAAAACTTTTGGGGGGAAATATTTGTTTTCAGTTTTTTAATAATTGGTGTTTTTTTTGTATCTGCCACACTTTATTACAGGTTAATTAGGCTATATTAGATCATTTCCCACAGCACACCTGACGATCTCTCACGGCACACTAGTTTGCCGCGGCACACTGGTTGGGAAACACTGAGCTAGATGACCTCTTTCTGGATGCTCTTACAATTAACCTAAGCGGTTTGTCTGTCTGTCTGTGTGTGCGCGTGCGTGACTAGCAAAATACATCGCAAACATGCAGCCAGCTCTTTAAGAGTTCCTTTGGACTGGCATATGAGTCCAAGCATCCACGAGAGCCTGTATGTATGTGTGTGTGTGTGTATACAGTTTGACATTGCAGGTCATTATCATCTCTACAGGGAGCCTTCACTAAGCCCTATTAGCCCTCCACTACACAGACCAAACACACACACACACACAAACCACAGAATAGGTCACCAATAATGAGCATCTCAGCACTGCCTGACACTTATCAATAGTTGAATAGGAGAGAAAGAGAGAGATGGGAAGGGGGTCCTATAAAGATGAAAAGAGATAAATCGACTTAGAAGCAGCTGCAGCAGATCCCCCTCATCCATACAAGTAGTTGTTGACTGTTGTAGGGAAACTTGTTTTGCTAATTGGCTAGTTATGTCTGGTGTTTAGCTCCAATTAGAGATCACAGATGCCGAGCCTGTGGAATTGCCCAGAACAGCTAAAACCTTTTTCTCTTTTCTTTCTTTCTTCTTTCCTTAGTTGTTTTTTTTTTTTTTTTTACAATTTCGCAACAGCTGTGGTGTGAACTAGGATTATTCAAACACCACACGAACAACAACAACATAAACACACAGTGGGTTTTGACGGCTATGCCCCACACAGGAAGATAAGCCTTGTGTTACTCTGAGAGAGGTGAGCCTACAGCCAGCATATCCCTAAACTTCCAAGGGAAAGAGAGGAAGGAAGAGAGAGAAAGAGAAACAGGGAGAACGAGAGAGAGGAGATAGTGTGAGTAAGGAAAGAAAGTTTACAAAAACATGAATTATGTGAACAGAGCTGTAGTCCTGCAGTACTGTTAGTAATAGTAGTAGTAATAGCAATAGCAATACTGTTAAAGTCTTTGAAGTGTTTTCTGAGTCCTGCACTTTGGAAATGGCTCTAACATGAGTTGTTTTAGGATCTGAGCTGCTGTCCAGCCAGACTCTATGAGGTAAGGTCAACGGATTAACCCTACCTGACCACCCACACCCCTTTTCCCTCGACCCCCTGCAAGCACCAGGCCTGCCCTGTCCATCCACGCCACTCATGAAAAGTAGACATGACCAGGACTATTTTAGAGGCAGCGTTCAAAACTGGCAACAGGGAGGACAAAATATCAATCAATCAAACTTTATTTATATACCACAACAAATGCAACTCCAATTGGAAATAGAAACAAGTAAAAAAGGAAATGAGAGCAAGATGGCTCCCCTCTGGCTCTCCTGCTGAAAAGTAACCCCAGATAGAAGAGACTAGATACTCCTGGCCCTCTTCTACCGCTCTACTGCTGCCCAACGCTGACATCCACTCCTCTGTCTGGAGGACAGGGCAGAGGGGGTAGGGGGGGGCAGGCTATTGGGAGCGGACAACTTCCGAGGCATGCAAGAATTTACAAAGGGTCGTGAGGCTGTGCACTGCCCATCAATGAGCCAACCAGGGTGCAGGGGGACAACAGCCAGTTGCTATAGAGAGCAAGAGGAGGCCAAGGGGGAGAGGGAGGAGGGGGGAAGGGGAGAGTGAGGTACATGGACAACAAGAGTCGTGGTGTGAGAGAGAAGGGAGAAAAATGTGTGTGGCTACACTACCTCTGGAAGAGCAAGAAAGGATTGAGAAAGGAGGTGGGGGTGTTCTTCAGTCCTGTAGCAAGTTGTCAAAACGAAATAAAGACGCTTAAAAGAATATTTGGCGAGGTTAGCATCCTCAGTGTAGCATGTAGCATCGTCACAATAACATAAAATACCGGTTGAATTAATACATGAAAAATAAAAATAACAATGAGGGATTAGGCACAGTCCCAAGCAAGCTGTGTAACCTTGTTAGTGTCACACAAAAGGTTGTTGACGTTTGATGGAAGAAATATCCAACACAAGGACGGCCTTTTGTAACGGTTATTAAAAAATAAAAAAGCCTGAGACAAATTGCTACCAACATGGACTTGACACACACTCATACAATCACAAGACAGTCAGATAGATAGAGACAGAAATCCTAGCTACAGGACAGTTAGTGATCTACTGGAACTAGGTGATCCAAGTCAGATCAAGTGGAGTGGAACGACTTAGGTTCTGAGGATGTCCTTTTAATTGGCCTAGTTTGTCAGAAGATAAGAGACGATCTGGGGTATGCATCTCGTGTGGACTGAAGATATGGTATTGTATAAGAGGGAGAATCAATAGCACCACAGCTAATAGAACAATACAGTTGGTTTGATTCCTCGTTTTGATTGTTCATCAGGAAAATGAAATGTATTTATAATCTGTGAAATTATTAGGTCACCTATTATTCATGAGAAAAGAGAAACTCAGAACAGCCATTATGCAGAGAAAAGTAAAGCTCCACTTTCTCTCTGAGTGTTGGCCTGTCTTGGTCTCATGCCCTCGCGGTGTCTCTGTCACTCTCTGTCGCTCCCTCTGAATCTCCCTCTCTTCGGGATGATAGCAATGAAGTTTGGTCTTATTAAATCCAAATCCATCTAGATATCTGTCCTTTATCCCAATTAGCTTAATATCTCATCGCCTCTGATTAGTTATCTGAACCAGGGATGAGTCGTGAGAGTCTCCGGGTCCTCCTGCTGTGGACGTGGGCTCTGGAGAGGGCGGTTATGGGTATGCGGCAGGACGGACGACACCACCGAGGGAGGTCAGAAAACGAGCCCCTGGTTTAGCATCACCAGTAGCTTTTTGTGCGGTCCGAACAAAGAAGGACACATTTCAGCGGAGACGGGGGGGTCGGGGGGGACAACAACTTCCTGAACCCTCCTTTCTTTTTCATCCACTGGGGGAGTCGGAGCGACACGGCCAGGACGGGCTTCTGGGACACGGGAGCAGCGTTTTCCAACGCTTGTCTTAACCTGAAGTTTCCATGAAAATGTCTTTCTCTCTCTCTCGCTCGCCCTCCCCCCCTCCCTTCTCTCTCCCCCTCCCCTGCCCCCACCCCCCCCCCCCCCCCCCCCCCAACCCCTCAGTAATTTCGCTGGAAGGGGCCCAGCTGTTAATTCTTTATAAATAGCGTGTAGCTCGGTTCCCCCTCAGGGAGACTGGGGGCTCAGTGGAAGCTTGGGAACAAATCGAGCCGGAAAAAGCACACAACATACACATTTTGACAAACATATGGGACCATTGCTGGGGATGAAAGTGAGGTGCATGTGACTTGAACCCTCCTCACGTGGATTGTACAATGAACAGATTAGAGCGACAGACAGCAGTGACCGTCAGCCTCAAAACTAGGAGGGGCCAGGCAGGCCTTTTGTCAACCAATGTAGATGTGTGCTGGTGCAGTCAGCGAAGGCTTTATCTACAGCCCTCACTGGCCACACACACAACAATAATAATACAAATATAAGTATGATAATAATCTCTGTGTTTGCAGATATTACGGGTAGGTCTCAGTTTGATTCCTACATCTGAAAATAAATCTTTATAATCGGTTGAAAAATGAGAATCACAACAATCTTTATCAGTGGAATGACATCTAGGGTAAAGTTCAGCTGTATGTCACGATAAACAGAACCACCTCTGACTAGGAAGAAGAACGAGTTTGAACTGAATGTGACTATGATTCTGTGTTCACACACAGTGACGTCAAGTACCAATTCCCTTAAGAAGAGGTGGGCCACGGGTGTTACGGCCATTACTACTAGTAATTCATATGTTTGTTTCCAATTTAGTATAGTGGCCTGGCTTCTAGAAAAAAAAGGTATGGAAGAGTGTTTCATCATGCGTCCACCAAACAGATTCTTACTGACCTGTTGTCCAAGCACCTGTGATTGTGTTGCAGCATGCAGAAAAACACACATATTACACATGTGACAGCTTCACTAAGTCACTTCACATATCTAATGAGCATAACCACTAACTTTCCTACAGCAACGTATGGTGTACATTACAAAAAAAAACGTGATGAAATGACCTTTTCAAATCCATTTGTGACTTTCACTTTATTTCGTAATGTTGTGTGTTTTCTTTTGCACTTTTCTTATAGTCATTGGAGCTGGAAGGCTATATTCGTGTCCTCTGGGCTACTCTTGTCCTCGCCTGCTTCTGCAACACTGAGGTCACCCCTTAAACACTCCAGCCGACGGGGGTTCCTGCAAGGGGGGGCCTGAGAACTCCAGGCCCCCCCATGTCCCATGCCTATATCTGCCACTCAGCACACAACAGGCAGAGCAGGTTGAGTTCAAGCGCAACAAATCACCGAAATATGGGGTGAAAAGCCTTTAAAGACGCGCCCCCACTGGAACCGTTGAAAAAGATTCATAACAATAAAAGTAATGGGAAGATTTAAGAGCCCCCCGTTGTCTCCTGCTATGCAAAACTGCTGTCCATAATTTCACGAACCTGAAGAGGAGGAGAAATGGAATTTCTTGTTTATCCTTTTGGAACAGGGGCGGTGGGTGGAGGAGGAGGGTGGTGGGTGGAGGAGGAGGGTGGTGGGTGGAGGAGGAGGGTGGTGGGTGGAGGAGGAGGGTGGTGGGTGGAGGAGGAGGGCGGTGGGTGGAGGAGGAGGGTGGTGGGTGGAGGAGGAGGGTGGTGGGTGGGCTGAGGTGGCTATTAACTGGAAAAAGGGATGGAGGAAGTAAGGGGGAAAAACAGAAAAACTACATTTTCAGCCTGAGTGGTTTCTTCAAATGAAATCTAAAGGCCGAAACTCAATGGGCCCCTTTTTTTTCGGTCGGGGAGCCTTTTAAAGGGAGCGCAGCAGTGGACGTGTTTGGCATTTGGTGGCCCTTGTCCTTCCATTGTGTGCTCGCCACAGTGGCTGCTTCTGCTTGGGCCCCCGATGCTCTTTCCCCATGCACTCCACTGTACAGCCACCCAGTCATCCAGGCAGCACGGAGGCTCAAACAGAAACAGAAATCATGTCTGACTACCTCACCGTCACCCATTCCCTCTGTTCTCTCCTCCCCCCCCCCCCCCCCCCCCCCCCCCGTCCACATCTGTTCCCATGGCCTGAGCCCGGGGTCAGGGCTGCACGGTTGCACAGTTAGAAAAGATGTGAACGCTACAGCTAATTCAGCTGACTGACTGACTGACTGACTGGCAGCTCAATATGGCCCTTATATAAGGAAAGAGGGAGAGACAGAGAGAGAGAGACGAGAGGAATATATGAGAGAGAGAGACGAGGGGAATATATGAGAGAGAGAGAGAGAGAGAGAGAGAGAGAGAGAGAGAGAGAGAAAAAAAGACAGAAAGAGAGAGAATGAGGGGCAAACTGAAAAGAAGGTGTAGCGTCCCACCTGAAACTGTTATCCTTGCACACATACCTCCGCCAGAGAATTCCACAAGCGCACCTACGCACCCAGGTAACGCCAAACGGACGTCTCGACCCCTCGGGTCCCCTCGACGTACACGACAGAAAAAGTCAACGGCGAGCTCGAGCTAAACGGCACTGTCCAGCACAGAACAATAGACACTTTGAAAATAACCTCTTTGACAGTTTTCACAGCTCCGGAGCAAATGTCTCATCCCAGAGGCTCTTGGCAGCAGGCCTGTGGGGTGGAGCGTGTGCAGCTAGGGCTCCTGTCCTGGGGGAGCCCTTTGCCAGGCCCTGGGAGCCTCCATTTGTTTCCCTTTATTTTCCACTTCACAGAGAGCAGCACACATTAGGGGAAGGGCCCATGGGAAATGGCAACACACACACACACACGTGTGGGTGAGCGCAGACACACACATATGCACGCAAACACACACACATCACTAAACAAGAGAGAAGTAACAAGATCAGGGCACTTTCACAGCTTGCCCCCAAAACTCTTTGGTCTCCGACAGGTCAGGCGTGAATCTGGGATTCGAACCAGCAACTTCTTGGTTATAGTAGTTCTACACTTGTCCTTTAGTTTCTGTCAGGCCAGGCATAAATCTACCCTGCTGGGAGTTTGCCTCATTACTGAGAGCAGAATGAAACAGCAGAATGGAATAGAAGACCACTGTTTGGTTTGCGAGACTGAAGTGTCTGATTCTCAGTTTGTTTGCACCAGGAAGTGTTTAGACACGCACATGGACAGTCACGCAAAGTTCGAGCCAAAATTGGATGCTCACAGGCCAAAGAGCAGGAGATACTCTGAAACCTCCTGGTGCATTAGCATAACTAGATGATGTCAGTAAAGTTGTGGTTGGGTATTTTTTGTGCCATAGGTAAATGGTGGCTGTGCTTCACAATTCTAATCTCGTCCCTCAGACAGCTAGCAAACAGCCAGCCAAATAACCAGCCAGCCAAATAACCAGACAGCCATGAAATAATGCCCTGAAAAGAGACAGCTACACCTCCCACTTTATTCCTCTTCTGCAAACGCAACTCTTCGCATCATATCCTCCACTCAGACACAATGGAGAGAAGGAAGGAGAGAAAGGGAGACATTAAATACAGATAAATTACAGACAGAGAGAAAGAGAGGGGCTTTTGCAGCTTCCTAAGATCGTATGCCAGAAGCCAATCTGCTCGTCCATTCAGGGAATCTATGTCTAAAAGACCGAACACTGAACAAAGATGCAGGAGATTTAACCTCTTAGAAACGTTTCGATGGGTCAGTGTTGACTTTAGATGGATGAGATTTGGAGCCAAATCAAAACCTGATTTACAGCTTGAACAGATGGGTACCGCTATAGAGCAGTTGGAATAACTGTAGACACCTGGCCAAGCAGTAACTCAGGAAGACTAAAGTCCTTTATATGAGTAATTCAACTGAAAACCAGGTAGAGAGGTCATGCAATCAATCACGCAAGAAAGAGAGTCGACAGAAGGGCTGCATGTGTCTGCAGGAGAGAGGGATGCTAATGAAAGTGTAACAGTTGGTGATGGGACAATCACCCCCTTCTCCCTCACTCCCTGCCAGCCCTTCTTCTCTGTCTCTCACCACCCTCCCTCCTTCACCCCGTCTCTCCTCTTCCATCCTCCTTCACCCGCTCCTTATTCTCCCCATTCTTCGTCACCTTCCCCCTTTCTCATCCTTGCCTCTCTTCCCGTCTTTCTCTCCCTACATCATGACTGACACGGCCGTCTGTCGGCCCAACGCAACAGAGCCAGGGATCCGAACCCGGACGCAAATCGACCAATCGCAGAAGGGGAGGCAGAGTGGGTTTGTTGTTCTCTTCTTCAGTCTTCTCCACTGGACTCCCAAGGTTAACCTTAAACCTCTCCATGCTTGTTTTCCAGCTACGATAACAAACTGTTTGTTTCTCAGCCCCCCTGGCCTTGGCCATTAATATGGTTCAAAAATATGACCGGGCCACGTCATTTGAACACGATTGGTCGTGTCGGTAGTGCTGAATAGTGCACATGGTTTGAAAGAACTGAATGCCATTACATCTAGTACAACACTGTATTATGCAAAGACGGTTTGACTGATTGATGTCACCTTTGTGTTAACAATTTATCAAGTCACTTCATCCTTGCAACACAGCCTTTCTTTGCTCCCTGTATCCACCTTATCACACTAACCACACAACAAACATCAGTCAGCACATGCTCTGAACGACTACATTCAAACCTGGAGTCCACAGTAGAGGAAACCAGCCAACAGAGCATTGCAGAGCAAAGCAGGTCCAACAGACAGTCAGGCAGCTTATCCCTACCTGGCAACACTTGCTCACCAAGGCACGCTTAAGAGGCTGCCAGTCCTTCAGCGAGTCAAAACGAGAGTGAAAGCACACACCCTTTAACACGAAACTCGACAGAAGAAAAGAACTGTCACTAACAAGTGGTTTGATTGACACCCGCTGACGTGATAAAGAGCCAGATAGCATTTCAATTCATTACGAAACACACACCACCTGAATGATGACTTCTGTGACATCAGTATGTGATGGGTTTGTCAACTTTGTAAAAGGCCTTATAGCTAAAAGACAAGTATTAACTTTTGCAATAACCAGCTATACTTACTATATCTAAGAATCTGACTTATCAATCCAGGAGGAAATCAGAAATGTTTCTCGGAACTACTCAAAGAAGTACTACAAAATGTCAAAAGTTCAGTGGTGACATTATTCCGAAATCTTTAAACGACAAGCAATGGCAGTTTGAGGTGTAGTAAGTTCAATCTCCAATCCCTTCCATATTGGGCTCTTCCTGTACGAACACTGCTGCTCAGGTCTTGACTGGTGAACTGGCCATGGGGCTGAGGCCGACAGGACACCTCTGGTCAAATGTGCCTGCTTCCTAGGGTGGCTTTAGCACCACAACCTACTTTTAAAACTAAACACAACAATCGAAATACGCTTTGCAGCCACTGAGGTGGAGTTGTGGTGCGTCTTCTGTGTGAAGAGAGCTTCTTTGGGAGTTAGGAGGGAGAGGGGGCTGCATAGGAACACCACAGCTAACAAACTGGGACTTACCAGGATCCCAGCAAACTGCTTCTCCTCCATAGTCAGCTCTGTCTAGCGAGAGACTTCTTCTGCGGGTGTGTATCTCCGTATCTCTCTCTATCTCTCTTCAAGGGACTCTTCTCCTGTGTGTGTGTGTTGAGCGCCTTGCGTGTCTTCGTCTCTGTGAGTCCTCTCTCTCTTCTCTCCCTCTCCAACGCCTGGCTCGGATGGAGGCTGGAGTGGCGTCGCTGCTTTGTGTTAATTCTCCTCTAATCCCGGCACTTTTCTATGCTGTGAGGGAGACATGTGACAGGGAGGGAGGGAGGGGCAACACTTTTTAGCTTCTTTCAAAATGTTCAAAACACAAAAGATTTCGATCAATGAAAAACTACATTTTTGTAGAACATGAGCTAAACACTTTCAGAAACTTTTATGTTGTTTGACCTGTCTTGGTACCTTCGGAAACAAAATGCATAATGTCCTGTTGTTACAACAAACTGTTGAAACTTATTGCAAAAATACAAGTCATAACACAAAAATGTTTGCTTTGCTGTTCAACTTGTTTCACTTGTTCCTATGGCTGCCCTTTGTCGTTGTTGCAGGGAATTCCCATAGTAACACAGTGTCTGCACCAGATCTAATCAAGCATCTGAGGATATGATTTCCTGATATACAGTCTTTACAAAAACACAGACTAAGTCAACTTAATTTCACTTTAGGTTGATTGCCATTGACCTGCATGCCTTACACTTCTTACTTCTGACATTCATGCATACTCTCTCTGTCTCACACACACACACAAAACTCGGTAGACATATTGCTTTTTAGAGTTAGACTTAAGTTGTGCACTCCAGTCAGAGTGTCTTTTTCAACAGCAAAACATCTTATTTGTCAGACATGATTTATGAGAGTCTGTGTTTTAAAGGTGACTGTTTCACCTTATCGGCATAACATTTCTTAAAGGGGCAATTGACTGGGTTTTTTGGGTATTTCACACTGTTCCTTAAGGTCTCCGAATAGGGTATGTAACATTGGTTGGGTTGAAAATGGCCCGGGTGCTGTTCTATGCCCTCTTACAGATCCTCTGAAATGTTCCCGGGAAAAAACACTAGCTTTTCTCCTTTTATGGTATGCTCATTAATATTTAGATAAGCTGCGCGCTGATTGGTTGGTTATCAACGAGTGAAGCTGGGAGCAAAAACGCAACACGGCCAACAGCAGCACTCCCTGAAACACTGAAGTTGGAGACTTGAAGTAAAAACGCGCAAATAAATCTATTGTGTCTACACAACACTGTTTTCAACAGATTGACTATCTTTGACTATTGACTCATTTGAAATGATAACATTACTTGTTTCCACTTCTGTTGTTGAAGCAAACTGGATTGACTTAGGTGGGTAGAACGTTAGGCTACAGCTTAGCAACCAAACCATATCGTGATTCTACTCGGCTTCAGTTACCTAGCTAGGCTAGCTCTAGATATCTTGCTGTAAAATAACATGACAAAGATCTGGACAAACATGCATCGTGAATTGTAGATTTTCATTACACAGGTTATTTATTTGAATGAAACACAGTCAGGAACATGAATCAACGTTAGCCCCATTGCCAATAAACTAGGCTAAATTATCAAACATTCTACCTATGCTCTTGCGTTAACTAGCAAGCTAAACTTGTTTACATCATGCCTACAGTCTAGGTGTTACTAGTAACAGTTACTAGCAATGCTAACGTATCCTGTATCTAGAACCTGCCTTTCTCCAGTTCTTTCAAATAGATTATCTAGACAGGCGTTAGCAATAAGCCAGACTGCAGTTCGTTTTCTGGCTATTTTTCGGAAGCTTCCCTTCTAATGCCGACTACAGCTAGTCTAGCTAGAGTCATTTGATGTGTGTAGAAACGTATTTAGCATTCTACCTGGTATGCTATATACAGGAAACGTTAGCATTGCTAATAACTGTTAGCACAACATCATACTGTCCTTATAGCTTGCGGTTGCAATGAGCATACGGTTGGAACAGCACCTCTTTCCAGGTTCAGCTTCCTAGCATATCGTGCTTGAAATTGTCCAAGGTTGTCAAAACTGTCTTGGGTGAAATGTTCAGAGCAAATGAATGATTGAGTGTCGAACTTCGCCGGGATCTTCTCATAGACAACAGCAGCCATGCCTGTTGAATGTTTGGCTCCTTGGGAAGACTGTGAGTGTTAGCCTTCCCTGTACAGCCTGGAACACAGCATTTACGATCGTGGTCCATTTTCAATATCCTTGTTATAATTCAAAACGTTCTTCTTTGTAATTCCTTATAAGTAGCCTACACAGAGCAGCGCGCAGCTAAACTAGTAGATAGACGCTACCTCGGGCTGGTCTGGATGTAAATTCTGGGGCGTGAAGATACAGACCAGAGCCAATAAGAGGGCGATCACCGGTCCTACGTAGGACCGGTGGCTTTGTTGAAAAGCTAGCGTTTTACAGCAAAAACCCTCCGAACTGTCGTTTTTCAACAATGACAAGGTAAAATCGGTTTTGCAGTCAATTGCCCCTTTAAAGACAGACAGTTAACGTGGCCATGGTAACTCAAGCATCCTACTCTTGTTTACTCTACTGACAGCATTGCATCTCAATAAGCACACGATTAAGAGCCTGTCGCAAAAAGGTGGCCAAATGTAGTTACCAAAATATTGACATACACACACACACACACACACACTGCATGCCCCAGCCAAGCTAATGCAACCCACTGACACATAATTCAACACCACCCGATTATAAAAGAAGACTTACCATAACGGAAGAACCAATAACCAATAACCTCTCAAACTATTAAAACTTGAGTTTAGGTGAGAACTATAGTGGCTAGGTCACATATGGTAGGCTAGAATGGAACCAGTAGGAGTCAATGTCCTCTGTATGCTCTGTCCTCCCTGCCCTACTCCTGCATGTACAGTCTGGATCACAGTTGCTTCACTACCATTGGCCAGTCTCTGAGAAGAGAGAAAATAAGTTTGTTGGTGGAAAACTACAGCAGGTCTAACTCTGGCTCTAAAGCAGAGAGAGAAACAGAGAGTGAGAGGGCGTAGGGACCTGTTTATACTTGTGTAACATTACCCTCCCACCTCCACCACCTCCAACCCAGTGTATTCAGATGGTTCTGGTGCTTCTGGTTGAGTCTAATACGTTTGACCTGCCTTTGATCAATGTCTATCACCGAAAAGTTACCCATTGGTCCACTGAGACTTGTATGGTACATGTGCTCACACGCCTGGGAAAAGAAAAGCTCCCTGCAGTCGGCTAGTGAGAGCTAGCAACTCTGGGAAATGGTTGAAAGTGGACATTCATTTTCAATGCTTTCTTATGTCAATACTAACATTCTCATGGTCATATCACCCAAAACTACAGTTATATTCCATTTCAGCTATGACGTTTCTCAACATTTAAGTAATTGCTGTAACAATGAGAAGATATGTTTGTAAATTGAATATTATATATTTGGATATATAATATGTTTTGTACATGTTTCACAACTAAACATTGCATATAAGCAGTAAGTTACGAAACTGATTATATTTATACCTGAAAAATATATTGACTCTTGTATTTGAATAGGGTTCCCATCCCCCCCAAGTTGGTAACAATAAATAAGGTTGTAAGTAAAGTTTAAAACGATTCTGTTTCTGTTTATCTCCCAAGTGTGTGGCTGAATGTTTACACAGAACCTTCTGTTGCACTGTGATACTATACCTCCACCCACTACAGATAAACAGATAGCTCTGGAAAACACTGAGCCCTATTACTGCTTGGACCCTCAACTAGACTCCTACTATACATAGATACACTCAGCGGAAAGTGGTAGTAGCCAACTAGCCAAGACACAAAGCTTGGGTTTCACCACTACACAACATGAGTGACTAAAACAGGTGAGTGTGACTGTACATCAACACACATTTTTAACTCATGACTGCTGTAAGGTATCAAGCATAAGGGAACTGACTTATTACCCTGTAAAACAAAATAGGCCTTAATTCCCTCAACAGTGTCTACTCACACATGACAACCAGACCAGGAACAGGGTTGGGCTGGACATGCCCGGCAACACCAGACAGTGATGTAGCTTACCCATGCACTTATTGCCAAATAACCACTAACCTATTCATCCAGAACCTGGGTTGGGCAGGCCTATTTTGTCTTGAAGAACGTTCAGTTCCTAGAACAAGTTCTTTTTCTGTGATTATGAGTTATTGTACTGCTTAAATAAACAAAGAGCTTTTCAACTTGCGTTCTAGTGGTTTAGCTGTAAATATCAGTCATTTGGACTGGTTATAATAGTGTTCATTTGAAAGAACACGGATGACATGCAAATCAATCCATCAACTACCCCCCCCCCCCTCACACATACACACGTACACACACACGTACCAGAGTGAAGCCACTGACACTGATAATCTTCTAACTGGATTAGTAAAGGGGGGCCTTGGCCCGGTGAGGGCCAGTCACTGTATTGACTGAGAACCAGTGATGTGAGTAGCAGGTGCAGACTTAGCCAACACCACCGCCACAACCTCCACCACCACCAACCTGCCCTGAGTTCAGGAGACTTTTCACTGGTTCAACTCAGGGCTGCCCAACCCTGTACACAGATCCTAATAATGACCTGGTTGACCAGCTAAATCATGTTAGTTACAACTGGGATGAGAGTGAAACCTACAGGAGGGTCGATTTTCAGGAGCAGGATTGGACAGCCCTGGTGGAACCGTACGATAGGTTCCAAACCAAAAGAGGCACACCAATCATTGGGTAGTATTTTCAAATAGTATTCGACATGGGTCCGGCACCAATGGAACAACCTGCATCTTGATTTGAACCTCGTCAAACGAGCTAGATGAGGAAGAGCTCCGCTTGAATGTATTCGCTTCTAAATAACATTGTAGAAGATTCTAGAGGCAGGCGACAGCAGAAGATCACCTCTCTTTCCATCTCCTTTCATATTGCTGAAAGTCATAAACATTTTTACGATCTGAAAAAAAGGTCAAGTGAAGCCAGAGAGTATAACTTGTTTATGTGGAACTCTGAGGCATAACTGAACCCGTGTTTTCAGTAAATCAACGTAATATAACTCGACAGGTGACAGTTGCTTTGCTCGGTTCAAAATATTTTTGTAAAGGACAGACAACCGGCTTCCCGAAAGGAAAACATTCCAGATGTTCACTCAACCAGAAGACAGCAGACTGAATATTGCCATAATAAAGCCTAATCCCAATCAATACCCGCCATACAGAGAGCCAGGCTGGAATGGAATTCTACTGTTTGTCTAATCAGAGAGCCCCTTTACTGCCAGGAAGAAGAGTGATAAGAGTGATAAGAGTAAAATAACAATCTTTGGGGGCAATTATTTTTGGGGGGACTCAAAATGAATTCCTCCCTAAATAGACTTCAACAGTAGGTCACTGTACACAGCCCAGGGTAATACAACACAGTACAGTGTGTTGTTCTGACTTGTTTCCCATTCCACCTTTTGGCAAACTGAGCCTGTGATGCCTGTTGTGTAGTGATGGGTTATGTAATAATATTACCAAGAAATGTACCCTTTGATTACTGTTGCATAATTACTCAATTGGATTATAATACAACAATATTGATTACACTGACCAAAAGGTAGGAGATTATTCTAATCGTGTACTAGCCTAATCTGGATATGTCAACAAATCAACAGATTTTATGGGAAGAGAAACAGGAATCTAATATAAAAGCTAAACTAATATTTGTCTATAGAAAGGAGTAAATAAAAGGACAAAATATGAGATATGAGTCAAAAGTAACAGTAAAGATTGTGTGAATAGTTGCACCATTGGTAAGGGTCTTGTTCCAACTGGGCAACACTGACTGATCAGGCCAGGTGGAGTCAGAAGTCCATTCCACCTTGCGGAAGGCTCTGAGATGAAATTTCAGAGTAGCCTTGCTCTGCATGAGATGTTAGATGTCACACATGGAACTCTGTTCATTTTGCTTGTTTGGTCAGGCAGACTTCAGAGCTGAAACTGGTGATCTGTTTCAACAGCAGGATCCGGACCAGGGTCTTGGTTGGTTTGAAGAACAGGTGGCATCTATGGCTTTCCCTCAGTGGTTGAGGCTGTTTCCAGAGGTGGAAACTGGAGGCCTGAGCCCCGAAAGCCTGAACCCAGTCAGAGGCCTGGTTCCTGAAAGCCTGAACCCAGTCAGAGGCCTGGTTCCTGAAAACCGAGTACACTGGGAATGACCGAGGACCCCGTTCAAAGTCTGTCCTAGTATGGCAGCTCACACTGACAATTTACAGCCTGATGTTGTCATACTTATAATTCTAGTCAGAATATGGAGTCTGAAACCGCTCCGTTGGGCTGTGAGTATGGGGCGTGTTTCAGACGAACCCGGAAAAAAATACCTCTTCGCTAAATTGGATAGACCTACAACCAATCAGAGTATCGCAATATTTTGTTTGTTGAAAACAAATTCAACCCAAGCGCTCTTTGGTGACGTGGTTGATTACGTTACTGTTGATCATCTGTCCATCATCGTATAAAGCCCGCCCTGACAATTTGATTGGTCCGAACAGCTCCTGTTCTGACATACTTTTCCCCAAAACTAGCAACCCCAGACCCAACTTCCCGACCAAATTGTTTTGTGGGCGGGGCTAAGTTGGGCTGGCAGCCAGGCTAGACAATTTAGATCCCAGAACTAGATAACTAATAGATACATAAAGCAGGGTTCACTTTCCTCCCAGACCATCACAAATCATAGCTATGCCACAATGAGCTGTTAGGTTTAGTTGCTTTAAGCTGTGAGACAGATTAGGTTAGCCTTGATCCAACTGTGGAGCATAACCACAAACTCAACTTCTCAACAGCACCCTGCAAAGCATCTGGGATCCAGTCACTCATTCTCAGATTTATGGCTTTCATTTAGACACACTTCTTGTTAAAGGAAACGATCTAATGACCTCAGACCACACAACACAACGGATCTCCAGCTACAAGTGTCTAGAGTTACAGTGTCTACAAAGTTACATTGGAAGTGATTGTGTCTGCAAGTTCCTCACCGGCATATAGTCTGTGATGTAGAGAAGACTACTGATGGGTACGTGTTGTCCCATATCGATTCAAGATGGTTTTAGAATCCATCCTTAACATACACATCTGCAAACATAATCATACTTCAGCTAGTCTGAACAAAAATAGTTGTGACCCACCGTCGTGGTGCAAAAGGTTTGTTGACAATGAGCAGGGAAGATCATTCAACAGAAAAGCACCTCTCTTTCCTTGGTCAGGAGGAATGTAAGACAATCACATTGGCCCCAAAAAATCACAATGACAACATTGACCTCTGGGGGTTGAGCCACAACACAGCAGCAAAGACTAGGAACAAATACCGGAGAACAATTCAAGAAAATTAATTAGACACGGGTAAACAAATCATATACAAAAATGATCATATAGGAGTGAATTTGGGGGGAGGGGCTGGCTCAAGGATTGTGTGTGTGTGACGCCCATCTCTGTGTGTATATATATATGGGGAAAGGTGGTGGTGGGGGGGGGGGGGGGTCTGGATTGCATTCATGCATGTAAAGCTACTATTGACACGGCCCAAATTTCTAGCTTTTAGTTGAGTATTTGAGTGGTTGTGATGTAGCTCAGGCTTCTAGTACTACAGCTACGACCCTGGCATTAAATAAAACGACGTTTTCACCAGTGTGAGCTTTACATTTTATCCCCACTAAATGTGTTAATTTTAGTGAGTTAAGCGTGTTGTTTTCTATGTTAAAATAGTTCTGTAACTGAAGTTTATTCATATTCAATGCTGTCAACTTAATCTGGTATTAATGAACTAATCTCGAGATCATTAAAGGTTTGTCTCGAGCCCAACACAGAGTCACTGACAGTGCCACGTGTTTGTCTTTGAGGAAATTCGTATGTGATAATGTATCGTTTCGCTACGAGGAAATAGCCAACTGCTCATTACAGGGCCAATTTTCAGAAAATAAACCACATTTGTTACGATAATTAAAAATAATGGCAACTTTTAGTTATTGGTTTATATTAGTCGATGAGGTTGTAAATGATACAAAGACAGTGGATTGGGCGTTTAGACACTAAAAACCTGTATAGGGCCATGTAGCTTAAATATAGGTAAATACATGAAATTCTAGGCATATTGCCAAAACACCATTAGCACACAGCTTAACATGCTTGCCAACAAAAGAAAACGATGGCATTGTTATTATAACCTAATTGGATGTTTATAATATTCAATGTCTCAAGTGGACAAAGAAAAATGTAAATTTATGCCCTTGATTATTTTTATGGCTTGTCTATCGCTTACCATGGCGAGGTCTTGACTTCTGAATAACTTCGTTCATCGAGTTAAGTTCATGGCTATGTTACATTTTAGAAGTTGCATCACTTTCAGCAGCCACAGGCTTACTCCTCCTCGCCTCAGTTGAATACGGCACCGCCCCCTTCAAAGTAAATCCCGCCTCTCTAGTAAAATACATTAATTTCCATCTCCAACTCCTCCCCTTCTTGTGGAATCTTTGTATGAAAGGTGATGAGGTGCGGTGGTATGTGCAACTTACTTTCATCTGCTACGCAGTAGGCCTACAGCTTCTTGACTTTAACGTGTGGTCTATAAAGTCATCTGTCTTGTCCGCGGCTATTTTGATGATCACCGATAACCTGTTTGGAATTGGAAACAGTGCCCTACACATTTGAACATTTTCGCCCATTGTCTTCTAGCGTGTTGTGAAGTAACCAAACAGTAGCCTAAATGAATTTGATGCTCTAATGTTATAAAAGTATCGTATCTCATAGCACATATGTATTGTTAGTAAGCTTCAAATGGGTTACAATTTTAGTTTACGTCCACAATACATGCCTTTCTAAATTGAGTTTCCACGTGCAACGTTCACATTGTCTGTGTAGTCGAATCATGCACGAATGGTAACAAAATAAATCTAACACAGAATGCTCAAATGTAACGTGTAATGGAATGATTTGTTTACATGTTTGACACAACAGGTTAGACTAATTACTAAATTAAGTACGATTGTAATGACTGAAAGATGGGTGATCACATAAACGAAGCATGTGCAGACAGGTGTGATATATTATAGGCTACGAAAGTATGTAGAGATAGAATGATCAAGAGACGGTAAGATAACCGGAAGAAATGCCTTTGTTCAGTGAGCTTTTACCTTTTTTACAGACAGGCGGTAGGGTTGACAATATGCAGCCTTATGGATACAGCACTGCGGATTGTGCACAAGGTGCAGGGGAAGAGGGGGTGGGTTTGGGGAAGGAGGGAGGGTGATGGGCAAAACGCAACGAGATACAGTAAAGTTTACATTTTATTTTGAACATATGAAAGCATTGAAAATGTGAATTAGTCTACGCCTATACAGAAGAATGGTCATCGGGACCCATTTGAGACCCAAGTTCACAGTTACTTTAAACGTTAGTTGGTGGCCACGTTTGGAAACTATAAGCTTGCTGTTTTGTATACACATTTAATTGCAAAGCCTACTGAACCATGCATCATTAAGGGACAGAAGGGGCTCTAGAAAGCTTAGGTAATGCATCATTTGGCGAATAATAGGATTTATGTCCGATGCCTAGACCAGTCAGTTTGGTACATATGCTACCACCGCCGTCGTGTGGTAAGGTCCGACAACTACATGTTAAAAAATACTAATACATGTATTTATTTTCACAATAGAGGGCGCCATTTACCTAGTTTTAAAGCTTAGTGGCATACTCAGAGACGTTCAATCCTCCATCGTAAACCTGAGATCGTGTGAGATTTGACACGCAATGTATCATAGCATGTATCATAGGGCCCTATCTGTTCATGCGAGCTCTAGGCAATGTAAATCGGAGAGACAATCAACACTGTTAAAATGTAGTTCTGTAGCCTATTTTTTTTTGCCTATTTGTTCAAGTAGGTTTCAGTTAAATCTTTGAAATATGTGAATTGTTTATTATTTAGCCTATTTAATCTTAATTGTGTTGTCATTCATTGTTTAACATATATCACAATATTGGATAGCAGCGTTCTCTAAACTATAGGCTACCGGTAGGTATCTGGCATCTTTATTGTTTCAAGAGGCTAATTTCATGATGTTTCAACTGGGAAGGGATACGTTTAATTCATACAATTTCATTTCTGTTTTCAGTTCCTGTTTTCAATTCCTGTTTTCTTTAATTAAACACTTTAAACAGAGCTATTTACACGAGGTTTACATTTAAACAAACATCGAACCGAGTGCTAATATGGACTTTATTTTCTACTGCTTCATTTAAAATTCCCAGCTTGAAGATTTATTTTGTTGATACTCATGGTAGCCTACTGGCCAAAATCTTCATCTTCACTTTCAAATTTGCGCCTGAACCTCTGGCAATAGGAATTGATTCAGTTTCAATTAAAGAGTTCCGCTACTTCCTTCCAACACCATTTAAACTCAAAAGGCACGTTTTTGGAAACTTGTAATTATTTTATTTTACAATTCTATAAAAAAAAACACACTTAATGTCTCAAGTTCTGAACTTTAACAACACATGAAATGATATACTAATAATAGTAGGCCTACATAAATACCATTAGTCTAGGCCTACATGTTGTGAAAATATCAAAGTTATAGACATTTTTTGTAAACGCCCCCCCACAAAAAAACAGGGTCCTGCTCACATTCAGTGTTAGTTTGTTTGAGAATGCATGTAACCAAAGCAGGCACCAACATTTAATAATTTATATGGAGGGCAGAGCTAATGCTCATTCTCTAAAACAGCCTAAACTGAACTACCATAATTTAGAAATTACAACATGTACAATAATTTACAAAAAGTGTCGTTTGAAACCCCACAGCATAGAGAATAACGAGGTCCAGATCCAAGTGTCTGTAATTATTCACATATGCCTCTTCATGTGCAGCGCGAGGTGGTCAGAGCGGGAAAAGGCTCGTTCACACAGGTGGCACTGGAATGGCCTGTGGCCGGTGTGCTTCCTGTAGTGACGAGTCAGCTCGTCGGACCTTGCAAACTTCCATCCACAGCCCTCCCAGTTGCAATGGTATGGTTTTTCACCTGTAGACAAGGAAAAATAAACATTAAGTGTTGTGCGCAGATCATTTTAAAACAAGCATCCAAGTTGATAAAATTGAAGCGCATGCAGGGCTAAAATAACATCTACCATATCAGACTGACATGACTCCAAATTACCTGTATGGGTTCTCATATGGGCCTTCAGGTGAGAGCTCTTAGTGTAGGTTTTCCCACATCCAGGAAACTCACAGCTATGGGTCGCAGTGCGTTTTCTGGCCCAGGACCGGCGACCCCTTTTTGGCTTGTTATCTTCTGGCGCATAAAACTCCAGAAGTGGCGATGACGGCGGAGTGAGTAACATTCCATGCATAGCGGGATGGTGTGACCGCAGTGGCTCTCGATACAGGCCGTACTGTCCATGAAAATGTGGCACACTCTGGTGATGCGTGTATTGCGGTGGGACTGGATAAGTCGTGTTCATATACTGATGAGGATGTGCCATTTGGGATGGATGTTGATGTGTGTTCATGTCACTCAGGAGGCTGTCTTTGTTTGTCACCCCGTCTGGAGACACATTCTGCTGCATGCTATGAGGCTCGAACCCCTGGACGGCTGCTGACTGTGGATGCGTGAAGGCGGCATGCATGGCACAGTGCGTGTGTTTCTGGTCATACATTTGTCCCATGTAGTCCCCCGCCATCATGCACGACTGCTCAGCGGCCTCTTTCTTAATTTTAAATCCCATTGAGTGAGAGCTGGCCACAGGGAAGTGGGCAGGAGTGGTTGTGTTTAGGGCGCACAGTTCGGTGTACTCGCGTCT
Organism: Hypomesus transpacificus; assembly: GCF_021917145.1. Lineage (NCBI taxonomy): Eukaryota > Metazoa > Chordata > Actinopteri > Osmeriformes > Osmeridae > Hypomesus > Hypomesus transpacificus. Next base: position 59,219 of record NW_025813836.1, on the reverse strand, counting down.
GTCAGTCACAGGCTTGGCACAGTATTCTGGCAGTGGCTCACCCTGGAAGTTCAGCTCAGGAGTAAGCAGTTCAGCTACAAGGCTATGTCCAGGGCTGGTGCTGAAGTTACCATCACCGTAACTGGGTGTGTGTAGACCGTCGCTGTCACCCACAGTGCTGCAGCTCTCTGGTGACTCCGGTAGAGAGTAGGAACACGGTTGGTGAGATACATTGTTGCCTCCTTCGTTCATGGTTCCGGTAGTATTGGACAGAATGAATTCTAGATCCAAGAATTTCGCAAGATCATCTTCGTCTTTGCTTGGAAAAGTAGGTGATTCAACGATGCTGAACGCCACTTCAATGTGAGGTTTCAGACCTGTTGCCCTGGTTTCGAAATCATCGACTTTCCAGAGCTAAAAATGAAATGAGACAGCGTTAGACTCGCATATGTGCACGCATATGGTGTTTTAAAAGCTTTAAAAAAAAGTATCACTGTAGGCATTAATGCTAGGCTATATCGGAACTAAATGTTGTATATAAAAAAAATATCACAGCGTGCATGTTACTAGCCTACATTGTTAATAACAATTAGACACTCACCTGAACGATTTCAGACTGCTTCTCGTCCATAGTTCGAGGGTCGGTAAACGAAGTTAACGACGGCAGTATGGCATCAACGAGTGCCATCGTAAACTTGCAAAACAAAAAAAGTTAGCTTAGGCTACTTCTGCAGTTTGACGCTTGTTCAAATTCGATAATAGGTAAGTGACGCTGAAAGTTTGAGCCATATATATGAGACCGTATGGTTTACTCAGTACAGCATCAACTCTACAGTCACTACTGCAAATGTGACCTTTAAGTCTGCTTATAACTCCCTAGCAGTCCTGCTTTGTGCTGGGGGTGTGTCTTACCTTCTGCACCTGATCGACCAATAGGATGAGGTCGGGAAACTGTTGCGTTTCGATCTCTCATCAACAATGCATGTATAATGTGGCTTTCTATAATTAATGCATGCATTTCGATACAAATTACAAGTGTAACAGTGTGTGCATATGCTGTCCAAACTTAATTATATGCCCTGAAGAAGACTTTAGTTCGATGATTTTATCATTTGAATAATTGCCAATTATGGTTATTGTTTTCTCATAGGCTACAATTAATTGTAAAACAATTACAACACATTGTACTCCCTATCATACTTCAACCAAAAATATTTATGAGAATTAAAACATATTTTTGTATGTAGAAAGTATATATTCATGTTTTATTGTCGCAATTAGGCCATGTCCTTCTTCAAGTAAAGAAGTTTGCGTTCAAGTATTTTCTTCTGTGATAAAGGCTATGACATGTAGGTCATGTTAATATAGGCCTAGATAGGGGCCGACTCTCCACCTCCTAATGCAGGTAAGGTATAAAATAATTGTAGGCCTACATCAAAGTCAAGTCAAATATATTGATCCAAATATCACAATCATCACCGATGCCCAACACTGGTAATTGCATTACGCGTTAGCTTTCTGGAACAAATGTGTTCAAGTTGCATATGCTTAGAAAACACTTGAAGATACTGGAAAGTAGTTTCAAACTCGTCTAAAGCAGGCACAAAAACAGATAAACAGTCTGGGTATTTGTAAGTTCACTTCAAAATAAATACATTTCTCAACGTGATCCCAGGTTGTTTTACATCTAAACAATACATGTGTGAATGCGCACTATTTCTGTCTGCCAACTACCGAAACAACTATTTAATCTCGATGTAAACAAAGCAGGTACAAACTCGTTAATGTTTTTATGCAGACAGACCGATTCTTTATGTCATTAGGCAAATCTACCACTTAACAAGCTGCTTAGAACATCTGCAAATACGGGTTTTCTACGGGTCAAATACGTTTATTTTCTTTGAAAATAAACCAAATATTCTCTGTCCTACTTATAGCCTAATTTATTATAGGCCTATAGTTAATAAAACATATTTTAAACTCTAAATCTCTTTTTTATTCACTTTCAGCAGTGGTCATGTTGCCTTTAGACATTTTTGACTGTGCCACTGTCATCTGAATCATAACCTTTTGAATGCTTATCAGCAGCGCTCTCTAATCCAATAGGCCGAGTCTGCCCGAGTGACTAAACACAACTGTTCTCTGCCTTTATACTCTGTTATTTTTAAACCTCCTACGCAAATCAGATTCCGGTTGTCTGTTGCCAAGTGGAAATGGAGTTAGTTTCCTGAGGAAAAAAAAAGATCTTCCTTCGCTTTCTCATCTCAGTGCGCAGACACTTTCCAAACGGACTAGCGGCCAGACAATTAGGCCTACATTTTCACGTTTATATATCTGTTGAGAAATTGTGTTAGCTACATTTGAAATAGTGCACATGCTTGCAACCAACCAAGGCTAACCCAAATGAAAATGTGTAACTGAGACAGGAAGGTGAGGAAGGATGCACGGAGGTGAAAGCTATTTCCTATCTTGTAATCAAACGTAATATCAGCCCTAGACATGTTAAACCAAGTAGTGCGCAGAGCAGAGATAAACAGAGAATCGCCAGTGGGGTCACGTTTCTCCTTTTGTGTTTATCTGTGTTCAAAGAGAGGAAGTCTCCTCTTGTTTGCTAAACACAATTAAAGAAGATTACAGTTTGGCATACTCTCCGTTTTCCTTGATAGGCCAACGTTTTTGGAAATGCATAATTAATCCATGAAAACTTTGAGGAACTAGTTTTTCGACTAACCTATTATAAAGATATAAAAATTGTTCATTCATGATGTGTGCTGGTCATATTTCCTTTTTTAAATTTGAACAAATGTCACTTATGTTGCGTAAAGAGCCTATACATGTCAACAAAGAGATGCCAAAATTAACAATCTGGGTAAACCCAAACAAAAACCAACCAAATCATAGATTTGTTGTTTAACTGTGTGTCTTGCTATCTTGAAGTTTCGTAGTTAGTAGTGTCCACCTCTTTCCCTAGATTGATGACTTATTTTTCAGTAACTTAATTCAGATTTGTAACTGTCCTGTATAACACTCCAAACCAGTCATACTCTGCATTATAGTGACTAGAGTTGTGATGTAAATATGTCAAACATAGGAATATGACAATATCGGCAATAAAATAACTGTTTTACTTTTTGGGTTAAAACATTTGAAAATATTATTAAGTAATTTTCATTTATATAACCGCTCCCCTTCTCTCATTTCCTGTCCATACTAAATATATGATAGCCCAGACTTGGTCTCAGGATTAATTCTCATCAAACCTCTATTTACCCCCCCCAACCCCCCCCCCCCCCCCCCCCCTTAACCATTTAAAGGAATCAATTACAGTCTAATCTTGAGACTCAGAATAACCATTAACCCCCATCCCAGGAGCAGAGCGGGGGAAACCCGGTGCTATCTTGGATAAATACGCTGCCTTGCATGACATGAAAAAGCAACACAGCAGAGAGACGGCACCTTAGACGCCTGCATCAAAGGAGCTGAGCGTTGGCGGGAGGACGGCGAGGAAGTTGGAACGTATACTGTGGCCTGGAGTCATCACGGGAAAAGAACACCAAGAACATGTTCTGTCTGAGTTTTCTAATCAGTCAGTCAGCTCTTCCTGAGTGGCCGATGGGCCGGTGACAAAACAGTACTGTGTGGAAGCTCAATAGTTAGATTACATTCAGGATTTGTACATATTTATGTTTTCATCTGTAAGCCTAATTGTTTCCTCCATGTGGTGGAGCTGCCCTGTGTGTTCGTATGCCCAGCTCCCTAGTGTGAGTGAGTGGCTGGATAGCATTCAGTGCTAATGAACTCATTAGCTCATAGGTAATGAGATCAGGATCACAGATGCTTAGCAGTTCCTAGCGCCAGTCTGCTATTGTCATGATGAATCACTGGGGAGCTTAATGCACTGCCTCACTCCATGACTGAGACATCATGGTGTGTGTGTGTGTGTGTGTGTGTGTGAGGTGCATCTACCCTAAATGGGGTTGTTTTCCTGAGTGCTCTGGTGATGTCCTAATCCATCCATTACTTTCCACAGAGTTTCCAAGGTTGGATGATCTTCTCTGCCCCTGGCTCCTGGTGGCCCCAGCCTCGGCTCCTGTTTTCAGTCACTCATCCCCCACCTGGCCCCTTTGTCCCTGGGTGTAATTGCCCTTGCAGACTCTGGAGTAACCGTTGTCTGAGGGCACAAAACCCGTCTCTCAGTGTGTCTGCAGAGCTCTGGGGTCAAAAGGACACTTCAAGAGGAGCTATTTCAGCTCTCCTCACCCATCCTCTAACCCAACAATGGGGAAATACCTGGGAAAAGCAATTATTTGCTCTCATATCTGTCTTCCAGCTTTTCATATGATTTTTCCTCTGCAGAACTTTGCGCTAAAGAAAGTTTGTCACCTGCTAAACCTCCTTAGGGAGATTGAGCTCAAATGGCCCAGGTCTTTTCTTTTGGCCTCTCAATGTTCAGTCACCTAACATGTTTTCCTCATCTCCAATCTAATGTGTTTACCCCCCCCCCCACACTTTTCTTAAATGATTTCCATTAAAAGTGAGAGTGACTGTAAATTCACATTCACTTTTTGTGGTGGGATGACAACTCTTTCTGTTTGAATAGCTGCATGTTAAACAGTATGTTTTCATGTTCATTTTGTCATCTTCAACTTTTTGCAGTGTACCAAACATGATCCGATCCACTTCAATTAACGTTAAAGCACTGCTTTGAAAACCACAACCTGTGTCCTTTGGGTAAACTACGTTTTTTTTCGAGATGTACTGAAAGACAAGACTGATCCAATGGCATTGAACTCCACCTGGAGAACACTCTTACGGCATAACACCTGGGACCTGCACCTGAAAAAGAACATAGGTCATACAAACAGCATGACCTTTTAACATGGATGTGTATTTATCTAACCAGGTCATGTGCAGAAAACATATCTATTAAGCATTCTTCTCTATTGAGGAGGGAGGCATGACAAGAATGCTTAATTGAAATGTTTTCGTACATGACCTGGTTGGATAAATAACGTCTAATTAGATAAACACTCAAGAAATCAGAGAGATCTACGACGTGACTGAGGTTATTGTCTTTTTACACTTGAGTGTGTCTTTGTCCTTTCAAGAGCAGTTAACCAGTAAGTCACTTCCATTGTAAGGATGTGTACAGCCGCTTGCTTGATATGAATAATGAAGTCATTGCACAAGTCAAAGTCTGATAGTCTACAGTGATTTTTCTCAACCGTTCAGATGACATAATTAATTAAGTCATATCAGTTGAGGACAGAAGTGGGAGGCACACACGCCTTCAGTGGTTCTCCAAAGATCTTTTGTCACCAGTCTCAAAAGGCTAACACATGAGCAATTTCACAAACAGCACGTCATTTTACATCCATCCGATATTCGAGTGTGCTTGAATCTCTTGATTCCTTCTCATGGCTTGCCTGGGATTGGGATAGTTTGACAGGTAGGAAAGGACAGGTGTGTTTGTAGCCGAGGGCAACAAACATAAAACCACCAGCTTGTGTGTTACGTAACAAAACACATTGCACAAAGCATCGCTTCCACAGTGGAAAGGACAATACAACAACAACAGACCCAATTCGCAGTTATCGTCATGCAGAGCTCTAGCATCACATTTTTTTTCTTTGCATTTTTACTAAAAAGTGGGTTAGGCCTTGAAAGGAGACCCGACTGGAGCAGAAGAGTGGCTGGCTGGGTGGTGTTGTCTGTGGCTCTGAGACCAGGCTGCGCCCCCACAGCCCCACAGCCCCCACAGCCCCACAGCCCCACAGCCCCCACAGCCCCACAGCCCCACAGCCCCCACAGCCCCCACAGCCCCCACAGCCCCACAGCCCCCACAGCCCCCACAGCCCCACAGCCCCCACAGCCCCCACAGCCCCACAGCCCCCACAGCCCCACAGCCCCCCACAGCCCCACAGCCCCCCAGCCCCCACAGCCCCCACAGCCCCACAGCCCCCACAGCCCCACAGCCCCACTCCCCCTCAGTTCACAGTCTGAAAAAAGTGTTAGTTTCTCTCAATAATCATCTGACTTGTAATGACAGACGAACTGTATTCACAGCAGACAGTAGAGACACACAACAGACAGTAGAGACACACAGCAGACAGTAGACACACAGCAGGCCCAGAGTGGCAACAACTTGTCATGCTCTAAGAGACTTAAACGGAACCAACATGCATTCACTTTTCCGGAAACATAAAGCAATTCATGTGATACTTTTATTTATTTTGGTTTATTTTCTATTTGAAGAAGAACGGTGGGAGGTTTACAGAGCAGGCCTTTTGTATACAGTTGCTAAACTGACATCAAGCATCATTTCTATTCTTGTTGCATCCACTGAAATGCAACAGTTCTAATTTGAGCTCTCACTGTCATTTTCCAACAGTGGATCACCTACAGTATGAGACAAACAGGTGGAACAGGTACGCAGGTGATCCTTCTGGTTGTCATGGTAACCAGGGGTCTGGACAGACACTCAGAGAGGCTCCTCCTGACCTGGAGAGACAGGTACAGTTACTCCATAAGTGTATGTGCATTTTAAAAGAAGATACTACATGCGTCCAAGACAAAGACAATGAAGTCTATCTTATTTTGATCTGTGAAAGGTTTTTTTATAAGCAGGGTGCTTGAACATGGCATTGGTCTGTGTTGAGACGAAAGTTGAGACGGACCATGCACACTGCATGGCCAGTTTGTACTGCACACACACACACACACACACACACACACACCTTCCCTCTGCCAATTATAATCACACACATTTAAATGATGGCCAGCCAGGTGTAAGTACACCCACTCCTGATGCTTTTGTCAGGAACACTCTCAGTTCTCAACAGTTCTCCCTGAAACCAGCGATCTGGGGATATGAGGAAGCCGGCTATTGTCATGCTGAGTGTCACAGGACAAAGCCAGACCCTTGTCCAGACCCCGGACTCTCAGAGAGCTGATTGGTCTATTTCTTTATTAGTGTCATGTTCTGTTAGCTTCTATTATCTATGTGAATCTCTCAGGGAGAGACCATTCAACTTCTGAGAGGGCTTTTAACATCAGAATTGTTAATAGCCTGTTTTTGATAAACTCGTTTTTATGTGTTTTCTATCCCTGAGTGGAGCATCCCCGAAAGAGTTTGTGTGTATGTGTGCTTGTGTGTGTGTGGCTGTCATAGAATGACTAGAAAGTTCTGTTCTGTTACGTCATCTGCTGATAAATCTTTAACTTCACAACTCACCTTACTGAGAAGCTCCTTCACTTGTGATTTATCTCTTTAAGCTCATTTAACATCATGGCCCTGTGGGAAATACCTACCTGGAACAGCACAGTCACAGCTGTCTTTTGATATTAAAATCTGTTCAACAGCTTGTGTGTATGTGTGTGTCATTGACTCAGTGTGTTGGTATTGATTGAGATAGAGAGAGAGAGAGAGAGTGAGTGAGAGAGAAGGAAACAGTGAGACTGAGAGGAAAAGAGAAAGAGAGGTGAAAAAACATGAAGATGTTCACATGTCCTGGCCATGTGGCTGTGCTGACAAACGAGACGAGCTTGCACTCAGAAGTTTCTGGTGGCTTGTGTTTCTTTGAAATGTAAAAGTCCAATGTAATTAACAGCTGAAGAGAATGACATTTGATAGCAAGTACATTTGAAGTGGGTGTACGAGTACTCTGTGTGCCAGAAAACTATCTGGTCTCTCACATTCCAAGTCCTTACCTTAAACCCCACAGGATCTGTGTGGTGCTATTCTGCCTTTCTGCCTGGGTTTTTGCTTAGTAAGCTGTTTCACAACCTCGAAACCTACCGTCTCCCTCTTCACACACTCTCAATAACATTCATTCATTCAGCAACCTCTTTCCCGAGCTGACAATAAGATGAATAGGGGTTTTAAGTGATTATGAGGCATGCCTCCAGGCTTTAGTGAAAGTAGAAGTGCTCAGTGCATTATGTCACACGCCAAAAGTACACCCACCTGCACGCATAACCAGAAATTACTGCTGGCAACCTAATACTCATAATTTATGTCCCACGGCTACGGTCATAAAATGTTCTCTTAATTTTTGTTTAGTTTGCTCACCATTAACTTTTCAGGAATAAAAAAATACAAAAACTGGCCAACTCTGACTGTCTTTCGGGCCATTCTGTGTCATTCCCAGGTGTGATGGTGTTAACACGGAAGCTGGGAGCTGAGGAGTCTTCATTAGGATGAGGTCACGGAGGCTCTGATTGGGTGGGAGCATCCCTCGAGAGGAATAGAGCTCATCTCTGCTCTTATCTCTCTCCACGAAACATACCCAACATGTCTTACGTTCACTCTGTATCATCATGTTGCCTGAGATGACATGAGGCCGGCCAGAGCATGCATCATGTGCCATCTGGAGATCTGTGATCCAAAATGTTCTGGTGAAATATCTCACATTTTCAGGAAGATAACTTCTTAGGAATGTAGTTTGAGTGGAGTAACCGCATATGAAAAATGCCATTAAATAAGATAACGTCTCAACGAACAGGATCAAACCAATCATACAAATGACACTGGCCAGCTCTTAACTGCCGTCTCCTGGATCAACCCTTCCTCATTGTGTTATCAGATACAGTACAGAAGGTCTCGTGACAGGACAAAGGCTTTCTTGGTGCCGTGTCCTCATTTCTGAGAATCTGACAGTGTGCGACTATCACACCTCAGCTGCAGGCCATGGAGCCAGGGAGAGAAGGGGTCCAGACCTCTTATCAACAGCACCCCTCTGGCTCATCCGTTGGTGCTGGGCGCTATCTCCACCTGCCTGCGTCCCTACCAGCCTGTCAAGCAGCGATTACGGGAGACTGCTCACAGTCCACTCACCCTCTCTGATGCTAGGTGTCCTGCTGTTGTCACCAGACTAGTGGTTTGGTTGGCCTACTTTGTGTTACTAGGAAGACTCATTTCCAGGGTTAGGGGAAGAGAGGCTTTTAGTTATGACATTTATGACTGGAATTTACACTTGCAGGGAATATAAAATTGTTGTCAGATATAGTGATTGTGAGATAGTATATGAAACATTCAATCGTGGTGGTCTATTATAGGGTCAGTGGTCCGGGAATTATTAAAATGTGATACCTGTGCACAACGCTGCCCATCTACACAATGTAATTAATTGATTTAAAAACATCAGGGCTCATTTTACGGATAATTGATGGGAACATTGCCTTCCATGAAAAGGGAACATACCGGTTAACATCAGAAGTGGCTTATTCATATTACGTAATGCAACTTGTTGATTCAGGCATTTGGTGTTGCCGCTCAATATCATCAGCGGAACAAACCCCATAATTGCCTGTGAAACAAACAAACAACCACCTCAAACAAAAACGCCAAACCAACATGATGTCTGTGAGAGTGCCTGCCTGCCTGCCTGCCTGCCTGCCTGTCTGTTAAACAGGCAGGGGAGTTCAATCCTGGCTTAACCTTTTCAACCCAGATGAGCAGAGGAGCATGTGGTCAGAGAGGTGCTACCCTGGGAGAGCAAACCTGATGAGTGGGTTTGATGCCGAAACCAACGCCCACAGGCTTTTGATCATGAACCCATCCCTTTAATGTTAGTTCTATATCCACATTCTGGGCTCGTAATGGACTCCTACAATTCTGCTAAGCCAACCAGATCTTCTGTTGCAGTTTGTCTACCAAACTCCACCATTATCCTGTGATGTGGTTTGTTATGATGGAAATAGTTTGTGGTTCCACGCCAAAGCAGCCAACTTTGATCTGCCACCTATCAGAAACCTGAGGAGACTGCGTCCTGTGGACGTTCTGACATTATTAGATGAGGAAGCAGAGTTAGACCGAGAGCTGTGGCCTTCACCAGACCGTCTGCTGCCAGACCACCATGTTCTCTCCCACGTTCCCCAGTGGTCCTGAAATGAGATCTGACAGCATTACGGCCCAACTGGGACCCCATAGAACCCCGTAAGCCAGGAGCCACACCATCCAACAATGATGTTGGCTCCCCATGCGGACCACACACACATCCGCCCGATGAAGCAGGGCAGAACTCGGAACGTCATGTTTCCTCGTAGGTCCGGCAGCAGTGGCGCCTGAGATACCATCACCACGCAACCACATGAAGAGAAAAAACAACAGTCAATTATACCATTAGTGCTTCTAGGTCTGGGGGCCAGATAAAGTGAACATGTCAATGTTCACAGCCTCTGGATAAGAATGTTATGTTTCTGCCTGGCAAACATGGGAGCTCAGCCAAATATGGACAACTTCCTGTCATGTGCTCCCTTGTGATCTGTGGAGATTTGTTGCTGTGAGTTGCAGTGAATAAGTGGAAGGGTTGTAAAAAATGGAACCTCATGTTCAAAGACTACACCAACAACAACTGAATATTACTTAATAATTGTACTCAAAGGAATAATGTAAGTGAATGAATGAATGAATGAAAGAATTAATAAAACAGTCAGGCAAGATGTGAAGGATGACTGGTGTGATGGAGTCCTGGGATTCTTGGAGCTCAGAAGATCACCACAAGGAGTACAGACAGTAGGAAGAGAAGCTGGAGAAGGTTTAAGGTGTAGGAGACGGTACACACACAAAGTGAGCAGCAGAATGGGTGTATTTCTATAGCCATCCACGGCCTGGTCTCAGGTGGAAGAGGTGATTAGCAGATAGGGATCGGGTCTGTTGGAGGTTTTTTGGTGAGCTTTTCATCCCAGACCTCAGCCATGCCTAACTCCATTTATACAGTCAGACATGGAGAATGGGCAGGACAAACAGCGCTAAAGATAATCTTTGGTGTTGAAAAAACATGTCAGACACAAACAAACAAGAGAACAAAATCCTCCCTGAACTGGCATGCAGGATGAGTCATCTTGTCAGGTTGTGTTCACAAACAATGTCAATAATTAGATATTTGATCTTCCTAAAATAGCTTTGCTATTTGCCCAACATTCCCAAACCTTAACAGCTCAGGATGATCCTTTTTTCTTCTTTTTTTCTTCTTCAGTGATGTCAAAAGTACACGCTTCACTCACCAGTACAGGTACTCATGTTTCAAAATAAATACAAATTGAAGTATCAAAGTTAATGACACTTTTTCACTCAAGTTTGTGTAACATTTGAAAAACGAATCCAGATAAAACACCTGCAGTTTACCCTCAGTCAGCCATCTCTTTAGTCTTTCTCCTTCTCTGTTGATGACTCTTTACTATATTCACATTCATTCATTTAGCAGACACTTGTATCCAAAGCAACTTCCAAGAGAGAGCTTTACAAAAGTGCATAGGTCACTGATCATAACAACGAGATTGCCCCAAAACGTTGCGGGTAGCCAAAACACAAAGCATACATTGTGAAAACCAAATAAATGCCAATGGGAAGAACCATAAGAGCATGCAGTTAAACAAGTTACAATTAAACAACATGATCCTCAAAAGTGCAAGAGTGTACCTGTAGAAAAGCAAGCAACAAGAATATAATTTACAGCGAGTACAATAAGTTGAATCAGTTACAACTAACCAACAAGAGCAACAAGTCTCTCAATAACAGTCATTGTGTTCCTGGAGGAAACTAACATCAGGTCCAGCATGTAATTCCTAGGTACCGTTGTACTCCCGGAACACGTACGTCTTAAGCCTTTTCTTGAAGGTGGGGAGACAGTCAGTGTCTCTAATGGAGGTGGGGAGTTGATTCCACAATTGGGGGAAGTGTTGTATAACGTGTTACTACCGCCTTCACGATCCGTCGCTTTGCATATAATCACCAGTCATCTCATCAGAAGAACAATTGAATGTTGTACAGCCATCTGCACAACTTGTCTGAATTAATGAGATACCGTAGTGCAAGGGCTGTCCTGTTTGCAAGGCTGGTAATGTCAATCATTTTATGGCTTTGAAAAGCTTGCCAGTGACATTATACACCGGTAAGATGTACGCATTTTGATGTGTTTGTTGATGTGGTGCTAACATACTGTCATGACCATGGCACATAGCCAGAGTTGGATCTGAATTTATGGGATCAATCCTTCAGCAAACACTTATATGAGTGTGCATTCGCACACACACACACACGCGTGCTCACACACTTGCACGCACAGACACACACACCCCCTCTCTCTTTTTTTCTTTATGGACAGGGATACCAGGACGTATCTCCCAAAGGTTTGTCCCGCCCCTTGTGTTGTCCCCATAGGTCAGGCAGCAGCAGGGGAAGCCGTTGTCTCTGATGCCCCAGGCCTCCCCAGACACCTTGACACCTTCTCTGTGGCACAGCTTCAGGACACTGAAACCATGCCGCCCCAGCAGACCGACCATCATTAAAAGCAAACACACACATTGGACACACACGCAACCTGTAACAGAAGACCCTCTTCTTTCACCTTCCCGTTTTGTATCTCTGTCCAACTGTAACGGGATCTGAGCGGATTTGGGTGGTTCTTGGGGCCGGGTGGAAGGAGGAGGGGGGATCGTGAGTAGCTGGAGGGGACTGGGACTGGATAACCAGGTATGGTTGGTTTTCTATCCAGGTCTGTGAGAAAGTGTTCTTCTCCACCTTGTGTTACAATAGCACGCGCTTGATGGGTTTTTGTCCCCTTGTGGAATATGCTTCCATGTAGCTAGAGAAGATATATCAATCTCTTTCTAAATCCTTTTTAGGCTAGGATTATATATATTTTTTGTTCAGAATAACCCTCTCTTCCTGAACAGGTGAACAGTTATCAGTCTTACGTGAACACTGTTCCCATTAGTTTGAATCAAGTTGTGTTACGTTTCTGAAATGAGAGCTATCACTCAAGCACGATGTCTACGGAGATACCATCTTAACATAACCCTGGCATGGCCTTTGTTTGCACTGTGTATCTGCACTACTGTGTGTAGGGCTGCTGGTTTATCTGTATCCCTTACCAATAAAATCAGCATATGTAGATGTCCAAAGGCAAAACCATCGCAAACCTAATTTGCATGTATAACTACAGAACCTGTCGGCAGGAGGTTTCCAGTGCCCAACCTTGACAGACAGCTTTAACCCCTGACCTCTCCACTACCAGAGAGCCCTGGAGCCTCGAGAGGACAGGAGCAATTTGTATGCCACTTCTTAGAGGTGTCTTCTTTTAACTTAACATATCTGTACACCTCCTTTAAACTTTGACCTCTCTCTCTCTCTCTCGCTCGCTCTCTCTCTCGCTCGCTCTCTCTCTCTCTCTCTCTCTCTCTCTCTCTCTCTCTCTCTCTCTCTCTCTCTCTCTCTCTCTCACCTGTCACCTACCATCATCACCTCAGCAGAGTAAGTGGGATCTGAAGACTCTCCTGCAGCATTGTTTCACACATTGTGTTCTCTGTAATATAAGCCTCATCAGACGCTCATTCTCCCTCTCTCTTTTCCTCTCCTTACCTCTCATTCTGTCTGTTCCATTCTATCTATGCTCTCTCTCTCTTTCTCTCTCTTTCTCTATCTCTCCCTCTGTCCGTCTTCAGTGTCATTGAAGCACACGTTCCCTGGGGAGCTCCAACAGAAGATCAAACAGACGGACTCTAGTGGATGGGTTCATGTGCGGAAGTGGTGTAATTCTAAAGCTCAGGACAGCTAGTCAGAGTTTAGCTTTGAAGACAGAGGAGAGGAACATTCTGTGGCTTCCCAGGCTTGCTGTGAGTCAAAGTTGCTTCACTCTAATGGCATCTTATCAGATGGAAGTCCCAAAGTTTGCGTGATTGCAAATGATTTTGCACCGAAAAAACCCCTGGAAAACATTCCTAGACAGCATCATCATCAGTCATGTATCAACACTGTCCATCAGCTGAGAGATGGGCCATGCAACAGCCTTAAATTGATCTTGTAAAATAATGATGACAGTGTATTTGTGTGTGTGTGTTTAGGTTTTTAATTTTTCAACCATTTCGGTTTAGATTCTCACTTCACAATCCTGCCCATGAAATGATAAAACCCATCACTTGTAAAAGCCCTTTCAGTGCATTTGTTAAAGAGCACATGGGAGAGGAAAGTGGAAAGTGTCCGAACATGAATGATCTCTATTCCCCGATGTATCACGCCAAGTGCAAATACAAGCCTGGATCTGCTCTTCTGGGTGGCAATTTCTGCAACTCTTGAGGTTTCGATGGGCAACAGACGCAGACACACGCACACACACACACACACACACACACAGACAAACACACACATACACACACACCACTTGGACGGTCATGATTAAGTTTAATGATCAGTGATTGCTCCATCGACAAAGATAATGGACTCCATTGAGTGCATGCTCTCATGCTATAGTGAACCCTACTGTTACAACCAAAATTATACTGTATTACAATGGACATTGATTAAACTTCAAGTTGTAGTTATTCACAGACACTGTTGTTGCATGCACTGAACTGGATATAAAAGCACATTATGTTTTTGTTCCAAAACACAGTTTAATTTGCAGTGTGCTTTGAGAGTGCACGTGTTTGCGTGTGTGTGTGTCTGAATGTGTATGTGTGTGTTTGATATGCCTATGGACAGTCTGTTCTTGAGAGAACCACAGTGGAAAGCAAATGGCTCAGAGAGATAAACCTCCCCTCCCCTTCGATAGTACCCCGATGGAAACAGGAAGTGAGGTCATGGAAGGAGTCATCCCACCTTTCCATTTATCCATCTGAACTGTCATCATAAGTGGAGGTGCCCAGGGGGTCATGGGTCAGTCCGCACGCGCTCAGTGAGGACCAGATTAGACCCATATTCCCTGCTGTGGGTTATCAGGAACTAGTCACAAACAGGCCTGTTTCCACTCTCACGTGCTCACCTGACACAATACAAAACAAAAGGTCTATTTTGGGTCGTTTGGAATATTGTGGCTTTGAGTATTGAGGTGCGAGGGTGTAATAAGAGAGATTGAAGCCGTTCTGTGAATTTGTGATTATGAACAGGAGCCAATAGAACCACAATGTAAAGAACGCAGATTCATACAAAAGCCAACTGCCACACTGTTTAGATGAGACAGCATGCACTGGCCTCACTGTGCCTGGGTGTGTGTATTAGTCATAAGTAGGATTGTTCTCTTTACTTGTCATGCCCGCTTTGCTGATCTCTGAATTGCATTCTCATTATCGTTCCTCAAACCCTGCCTACATGTATAATTCCACTTACATTTTTCTCCAATGAATCAGTGGAGCTACCAGCCAACGCCCACCCCGCTGGAGCATCTTGTCGGGCAGCTCCCAGGCAGCTCCCGGGCCCCACAGAGGGAGCTGCGTTGTAGGGGGAGCAGGGAGGAATGACAGGCTGGCGTCTTGGCGTGACCTCCCTCTCCAACTGCCCTCCTTCAGGGGCGAGGCCGCCCCACACTGGGCTCCACATCTCCCCAACTGGTTCCCTCCATTCACCCCCCACGGAGCTGGCAGAGACCTGCCCTGTTCCCACCCTCCTCACCCAAGGACGGAGCGTCGTCTGGGGGGTTGGGACTCTGACTGCCAGGCCCCCTGATGTCCATGTGTGGTTGACAGCTCCTCTCTTTAAACTATCGAACCAAAGTGCCATTGAAGAAGGATATTTACATACACATTTACTCATTTCTATCCTTCACTTTGCATCTTTCGTCATGCACGATTTAAGAAGATGTGCACACATTAGTATAGATGCTGTTGGATCCCGTGTGTAGTCTTACATTACATACCATTCAGTTAATGAACCAAATGAATGCAAGGAGAATGTATTCTTGAGTGATCTCCCTAGTCCACGGCCAGCAGCACTGGCAGCTTAGTAATTTAGGGTCTGAGTATTAAATTACAGGCCCCAGTGTTTTGGCGTGGCCCCGGTCCTACCTGCCCACAGGTGCGTATGCGTGTGAGGGTGTGTAGTGGACGTGGCCCCTGTGGAGCAGACATGGGCCTTGGGCCCAGAGCCAGACTGGAGAGGGAGCTACCCTGCTGGGGGTTGTGAGTAGACCCCCTCCCCTCTCCACAGGCTCCCTTTGTCTCTCCCCTGGCCCCCCGCAGACTGCCCTCAGAAGGCCCCGGATGCCCCAGCGCTCACACCCACACACGCACTCAGAGTCACAGGTGAGGGGCTCTCTCCCGGGGCTCTGAACCCAACCTATGTTCTTTTATACTTGCAGTAAAAAGGGAAACTTCATGTGATTATTGTAAAACATGTCTTAAGACAAGTAGAGTAGGGTTTTCGGGGAATTAACATTGCTGGAAGTGCATTTGATAACTGTTTGTAAGGGTTTTAGTCAAAGGGTTTTAGTTTTTTTTTCTTGTCAATAAATTCCTTTGCAGATGTTGTTGATTTGTGCGTTAGGATGAAAAGCCATTATGTTATCACAGCATACCATCTGTTCTGCCATTGTACAGCAACAAACTGATGTTGTCACACTAGTCAACTTTAACTGTGGAACGTTTCAGTTTACTCTTATAATTACAGCATAACCCCACATACAAATCTACACATGCCCCCAGAGAATCTGAAATAACTGTCAGTAGTCCTTTTATAAAGAACCCTTTGGCAGCTCCACACTGGTACATGGCTTATGCTTGTGATAAGACTTCAGAGGATAATTTGTTAATTACAGCTCAAATTCCTGTTGGGTTCCTGGCAAAGAGGAAGTGTTTCCATGACTACTCTTCAAATGCAACAGTCCAGTGTTTAAAGAACGAAAATAACTGCTGATGTTCCAGAGGATCAAATAAAGAGGTTGCGGGCCAAAAGCAACACAGGCTTTGCGGCCTCAGAGCAGCAATACGACTCATTTCCTTGAAAGCCGCTTCCAGCACTGTTCTTGGGGGACCAGCGAATGACGCAAGCGTGGGCACGTGTGGAATATGTATCAGGTGCCTGGAACATAGTACCTGCCCCACTGCAAACATGGGATAAACCAAGCACGTTGTTTCAGATAAGGCAGGATATAAGGGGTTATGGTGGCCCTCTGGTTGGTCACCCTGGTCCCTCACTGCAGTGCCAGTGGGAGCTGGAGAGGGACACTTAGGAAGTATGAAATGACCTGACCAAGCACATTTTATCTGACCACTCTGTAATGCAGTGTCATCTCAATGCTGCAGCTCTTACCAGGCTGGTCGCTGCGAACGAGTGAGAAATGGAGAAGAAGAGAAACTCGCTGTTCATTACTGACTAACAAGCTTGCCATGCTGGCCTGTGGGTCTGTACATGTTCAGGTGCAGTTGGAGCTCCAGCTGAGATCTCACCGAGCGACCTGAAGTGGCCCCGCACACAGCCTTCTCTCTGGGTGTGGTGGGCTGTCTGCATGTAGTCTGGCTGGAGGCTGAGTCACCATGGTGAGGCCCAGTAACACTGTTTAGAGAGGTGGCTGTTTGGGTGTTGCACGGCTCACATTAATTTAGTTTCAACCAAGATAATTACTGTATTTTTAATGTGGTATAATGAATGTGACACTTTCATATCAACTCAGACTATTCATATTGTCCTTTTGCCTCTGCGATAAATCACAACACATTATTTAGGAATAATGAAGGATTGATGTATTGATGGTGTGTGTATTTGTGGAGCTCCAGAGACAGGTGTCTCTGCGTACCTTGAGGTGTGGGGATGCCGTGCTGGGGTGCAAAGAAACGTGTCTGCTCCACAGGGCTGCTGGGTCTGGATCTGGAACAGGCCAGGATGGAGGGCTGAGGAGTGTGTGTGTGAAGGGGCAGGGTGGTAGGTGGGCGGGGAGGAAGGGCGATTGGAGCCAGCTAGCTAGCCGACTGAGGAATGTTGTTGCTATTTAAGAGACCATTACTACCTGCTGGCTGTCTTTCTCCCGGTCCTCTTTTGCCTGGGGATCCAATTGGATTGGAGCCGTAAAGCCTTGTGTTTCACGGGGCAGGGCCCAGTGTGTAATTGGAGGAAGACAGGCCCCTCATTCCCTCTCGCTGGGGGGCTACAATCGCAGGCCTGCCCTAGCCTTTGGGCTGCCCAGCCAGAAGCTAAAGAGGGCACCACGGGGGTCCATATCAAACAGCCTCAGCTTGCATCAGCTACCTCAAACATACCCAGCAGGAGCCTCCCACACTTGAATGACTTACTCACTCACTCACTGTCACGCTAGCTATATGGCTGCCAAGGCGGGTTCATCGCATCTTAGTCAGACGTAAACCCTCATTTCTTGCACAATGGGGACAAAATAAGCGAAACCTGTTAACTAGATACTTGGAACAGCTGCTGCGTAATTTTTTGGTGCTGACATTATCAGTTTCACAGTGCACCTCAGCATGAGAGACTGCTGTTTCATATAGCCATGAACGAATGCAGCTTGTATCTGGAGGTTTTGGAGGTTTGCACCATTGACATGAGACCTGTTTAACATTAAGGCTTAGCAACACAACAGTGCACATCTTTCAGCTGTCAGGGGCCATCTCGTGCAAGCTGGAGGTAGGAGGGACTGTCAAGAATATTTGACGAGGGTGAAAAAAAAAAAGGACAACTTAAAGAAGTCTTCAACAGGTTAAGAAGTCTTCAACAGGGTTAGGGCTGTTCCCAGCAGTCCTGCCACCACAGAAAGTGACACACTGCCTGGTCATGTGGCAGCAGAAACAGTAAAGGAATGACATGGAGACTCCAAAGGTATGGCATGCAGTCTGTATTGGACTTCATTGTCAGTACAGTTGACTTACAGGTGATGAAAGCAGCAGCATCATCATGTTCCTGTCTTGACTCTTCCTGTGTTTTCACAGCTGTCCGCCGGTGAAAGTTGTTTCAGGCACAGGCCAACTGTGGAGGCAACGATCACCCAGACCAGACCAAACCAGTGTCGGTTCTTACATAAGCCTGAATGAGACATAGGCTGTAAACGAAATGCTGGTGTCTCCAAAGACCTGCATCGACTTGTCAAGCTAAATCCTGTGCACGGGATGTATTTGAATACAGGCTCTTAACAACCCTCTATTCTTATGTGAGTGTCATTTTGTTAGTTACCTTTTGGAAAAGGCAATTATCTTTATTTTTTAGCATTTTTTAAAATGCTATTTCATGAAGTAGAGAAGCTTAGGTATTCATTGATTTGTAGATATGAATACACGGCATACGTGTATCTTGTATGTGTGTGTGTTTCCTGAAGGCGACCGCGAAGAGGCCCCCTTTCTGACTAGATAAGGATTGTGCCAGGTTTGGGCACATCACCTGTCTAGTGGTGTGAGGGAGGCCTCTAAGTCTTGGGGGCCCAGGATGGTCTGATGGGGGAGAAACTCTTACAGTAAAGCAGCGGAAGACTGGTCCTGCTGCATTCTTCTGGGGCTGTTCTTTAAGTTCTCACACACGAAGGCTGCAGGATGTTCCAGAAGAAGCTTGGTGTTTTAGTGTGTGGTTGTAGATCCCTGTCAGAGTTAGCATGGAGGAATGCTGTTGTGCACGGGCTGTCACAAGCAGGAGTCTCCCACCAACAGACGTTGTGAGATGTGGGGCTCGTGGAGAGCATGGCCAGCCTTACTGTTCTTCTTCTTTACTCATGTATAGATCCTCAAGATATTTATGGTGCAGAGCAGAACTGTGCTTTACAAACAGTATTCCAAACGATGACGTGCACGTGGTATAGTAATTTATAGCATGTATGGCATAGCTAAGCAGATTACATCGACATAGCTATACAGCTAACTCAGAACACCCTACACCCCCGCCCCCAACCCCTACAGCTCCACCCCCACCCCCCACCTCCACCCCCACGGCATCTGGGCCATCAGCCCCCCTGGTGGGACACACTGCATTCTTGCTTCCCTCAGTTCCCGAGCCACCCAACGCAAGTCCCTCACGCCCTGACAGGTAATTACAACGTTGACCCAGAGGAGGGGAGGTGAGGCCTGGCCCCTACACACCTCCACACACCTTAGATATCTGCCTCGACCTGATCCATGACCCCTGGCTGCTCTCTGCGTCTCGTCTTGTCCATCTTCCTCAGTGTCAGTGAACGCAGCCGCAGCCCACGGCTTTTGACAGACCACCTCAGAGAGGTGAAGGGTTCGCGTCGATGACATGGCCCTTTCCTGTCAAACGTTCCTTTCCTTGTCGTGCAAAACAGTTGCATGTGCGTAACGAGGCCTTTGTTTACTGTGGTGGAGTAATGCGGCGTGTGCGGACACTACATTCCTCTGATATCCTTGAGCCTCCAGCCATTTTTTTTACCGTTAGGGCACTTGTTCTTGAACGTGCACCAAGACAAACGTTGTGCTTTGATGTCATAAACAGCGCCTGTAGTTCATTTGGCAGTGATCTTGCCAGCACTCCCTCTGATTATGGACTCCAAGCAGGATAAGCGAGGAGGAGAGGGGGGCAGGGGAGAGGCCGGGAGAGAGAGGGAGCTGGGAGGAGGTCAGCGACGAGGAGAAAGAGGAGGAGATGGGTGAGGAGGGAGGGTCGCCGGGGGTGGGGGGGTAGGGGGAGGACAGGGCAGAGGAAGGTGGAGAGGGAGAGAGGGGTTACAGAGGGGAGGAGACAGAGAAGGACGAGGCCTGATGAGTTATTGTTGTAGAGCGGATGAGGTCCATAGGTCTACTGTGAGAGGAAATGTGTGTCTGGCGTCGCGGTTTCCACACTTGAACTTTGTCAGCTAGAACCTCTCCCTTTTCCCTCCTCTGAGACCTACCGCACGCAGCATGGCACAGACTGTGGAGAGCTGCAAACGCAACTCTCGCCGTGATTCCAGCCATGCTGTTTGGAGATTCATCAGCTTGAACACACTGATTTCACGTGTTAAATTTGGAGGAGTCAATGAAACCTAACTTAATGTGCCCTGTCGTGACATTTCACCAGAATGTGGTAGGTGGGAAAGTGGGGGAACCCCCTTGTCTGTGGTCCATTACCTAACTCTGATGGAGATCAAGCGTTCTGATCCCTGTAGGACGTGGAGGTGGAAGAAGGGGAAAACCCTGGTCCCTTTCCCACTGTCTGGCCTACAAGCCCTGGGTGGCAGACGAAGCCAGGCCAGACCAGGCCAGTCTAGACCAGGCTAGACTCTTAACAACCCCCATGTTGTACGAGTTAAGGACCGGGGGTGTTCTGACGGGGACTGGAGGGCACACAGTAGCCAGAGGAAGAGGACCGGGTCCCCCAGCGACCAGCCCTCGGCCTGGGGAGGAAACCGCTGTCTGCTGGGGGCCATTAGCTGGTTATAAGGGTCCATTAGGAAGGCCAGACTGCTGCCATGTGTGGCCACCAGGGCTGGGTTCAACTCAAAACTTTGGAACGAGCACCAATTCAGTTCCTATATCACTCAACTCCATTCCGAATTCCCCACGTTAGGCCTGAATCTTCCAAGCCTTCTGATATGCCTCAAGCGTGGTAACGAGGAGTATCCATGCTACTCAAACAACTTCCTTCTGCTCATCCTGGAACTGCTGTGTAATGTTGAGATTTCAGCCTGAGGACCCTAACCCAAACCAACAGAGTAGGGCTATCATGAAACATGAAGCCTCCTGTCTGGACAACAATGCTACAGCTAATTAAACAAGGGGCCATGCTTGTTTATACTGTGCAAACTGATATGAGCGGGCCTAAGAGAGAGACAGAGAGATCATGTTTCTAGATGTTTGCATGCAGTGCATACAGGGTGAGCCATTAGAAACCCATCCTCAGCACTCCGGCCAAAGGGATCAGTTCAGCACAAATAATACAAATCTTCTCGATGAAAGAGCCCATGTTCCACTGTTGCTGTATCCAGAAGGAGAGAGAGGAGAGAGAGGGCCGAGAGACACTCTGACACCGTGGAGAGAGTGTGTGTGTGTGTGTGTGTGTGTGTGTGTGGGGGGGGGGGCACAGCATTCACACAGTAGAACTCATGGGCTGTTTGTGCACACAATTAGGGTGGGACCTTCTAAGAGTCAATCATTGTACAATGAGATGCCCAACACTGCATTCTCGATCCAACATTGTTTTATGGACCGCGAGGTGCATTTCAATAAATCACCACCTTGAGTACCTTTGAGTCTGTATTTGAGCTTCCGTGATAAAAACATATTCAAAAGGGAGATCAATCAGAGCACAGAGGTTTTCAACCTTCTGAACAGTAGCCTTTCGGAATGTGGTACCAAGCCCACTCTGTCTGTACTCTATAGAGGCACGTGAAGATGAACTGCAGTGAGAGGTCGAAGCAACTGACCCAGTGCAGTTCATTCAATATGATGCAACAGAACAGATCAACCTTTGCAGCCAGGTCAATTCATATCGGCACTGATAATGTGTGACAAACAAAGCAGTCTTTTTGATTCGTTGAAGACCTACAGTAGATCTACCAGACCTACACCTTAGGACCTCCGAGCCCAACCTTATCATCACAACGATGACTCACTCTGAAGTGAAAGCCAGCCAGGATCCCCACCCACACAGATTAACACACATCCACTCTCACTCACTCACTCACACGCACACACACACACACACGCCCCTATACCTCAACGCTCCTCGCTGTGCTTTAATGAGTCAGACCCGCATGTCACTTCCTCTGAACCCACCCGTGACCTCCGCTATCTGTCCATCTCTCAGCTGCACGGTGACAGATGGACAGCAAGTCACCTTGTCAACAGAACAAAAGAAGGAGACGTCAAAGACGGTTGGTTTGCAGTTTTAGCCAATCGCACATATTTTCACTCTGAAGGCAGCTTACCCGGTCGTAGACTACTTCTCCGATGGGCTCGCATGCAGCCGCTGCTCTGTGTGAACAGCGCGAACGATAACACCATCATGTTCCTGCATCCTGTAACACTCCAAACAAGCACACCTACCCAGCTGTGCAAACCTCCTTCTATCAGGCCCTTGAATCACCACTCCAGTCTATCTTCACACTGTGCTTGGACTGTGAACAGCAGGGGAAAGACACCCAGCACTTAGTCACACGATAAAATGTCAATCAGTCCCAGCACAGGGTAAGGTGACTGGGGTGTGGATTGTGTCAGTGTATCACCGCTGCTGTGACCCACAATAGTAGGCCACTGGAGATGCCTGCTCGAGAGGCCTGTGCCGGTGAACGTACCATAACAATCAGCGTAGCCTCTGTTAAACTCCGACACACTGTTAGGTGCTTCTCCCATCCTAGGGGTTGGGAAATTGTTATCTTATTTGTAGAGTATATTGGGAAATTCAAGTGTCTAGCACTTATTCTTATCAGGGCTGACTTCTAGGCTATCACGACTCTATTACGGATGAAATGAATGATCATATTTATTTTAACACTTATCTAGAAAGCATATTAGAGATGTGATATGGTTTGAAACCATTTGTCCAAAAGTCGTTTTTTGAAACTTCTTAAAGGGGAAAGCCAAGATTTTGAACATGGGGTTAGTTTAACACAGATGGATGCAGTCCCACTTTGGAGGATATTAGCTACTGCGAACTACGTATATTGCACAGGTTCTCCACAGTTCCTGGGAAACAGTCACTAACACCTGCATCCTTCTTCTACACCCCCCAGTCCCAATGTTCAAAATGTAGGCGTGCCCTTTGAAAGGTTTCCTTTGTCCTTGTATTGATGGCCATTGCGTGGAGTCTCCTTTGCTTGTCACCACACAAATATACAGACCCTGGCATTAAGAATTTTAACTATATGTATTTTGAGTTATTATATGTATGCTTATTTAGATTCAGATGGGGAAGAAGAGGACCAGATAATGTTTTAAGAAAAAACGTTAATGTCACCAGATCAAAACATAGAACCAACAGAACAAGCAGCCACCTGTTCCTTCTTTGACTTGACTCATCTGGTAAAACAAGATATAATTTGGCTTAAGTTTGTTTAGGTAAAAGATTACCACAGAACTGTCTAGGTTGGAGCTAATCATTTAATTTGTTCTCAGAAGAATTAATGGCAAAAGTAATGCTGTTCTCTACGCATCAGTTCAAATGTGTGCATGGATGCGTTTGCGTTTTGTGTTGCACATGTGCATGTGCGTGAATGTAAGCGAGAGAGACAGGTTGAGAGACTGGAGAACTTTGGGGCTTCGGGACCCAGAGGGCACAGAGGTAAATGGCTCTTCTCCCGAGCAGGCCTGGGCCTGGGCATGGGCTACAGCACGTATCATGAGTCCCCTCGGGACACAGCAATGAGCTGCTTTCAAAATGAAAAAAGGAAATTCAAGGGTTTCGCTCCAGCAAGACTTCAAAGAACTGAGTTGGGACGCAATTCACAGTGCTTGTTTTCCATTTAGATCGCTATTGCACAAATGGCACTGTTCAACAGGATGTACCTCGGATTTCCTAGGTACTCAGTATTACAACACCAATTCCATGATCAGTAAAGTCAATAGTGATAATGTTTGCGTAATCCTTTGTTGGTCCACACTTTACTGCTTGGTTAGAATTGTTTCGTAATAAGTGCATAGTCTTACCTTCCTACCATAAAATGTGAGTGAAGTGTTTACAATAAATGGTAAAAAAAAAAAAAACACTGCAATATACTGCCCCCGAGTGGTAGGTTGGAATAAAACGTGAATCTAAAACGTTTTAACCATAAAACCACCGTAATCCCATAAAACCAACTTAATCCATGTGTCTGTCAGTGTGAGTATGTGTCAAAGGTAAATTGTTTCGCAATGTGGGCACTATATGACGTTGAAATGCGACAGGTTTTTGCTCAGGACCCAAGGACGTGCAGTGTTGCGTGGGAAGTTGTTGAGCGGTAAGAAATAGGCCGTTTGCCGCCAACAGGTTCCGGCAAAAGGCACTGCATTACTGTAGCCTACCTCAAGGAAAGGACACTGCAATAGCGTTCGTCACCAACGGGCACTGAATCTAAAACATCATAAATCAACAGCGATTCCGCAGTATGGGAATGCATATACAAAATTAAGAAAAATAACCAAAGAAATACTTTTTGTCAATACAAGTCAGGACAGGATCAGGTGTTTGTGTGCGTGTGAGTGTGGCTGTGCATGGTAGTCACTCAGCAGGTCTACATGAGCTTAACACGAATCACCGGCAAGTGGTTTTAGTTTCATACATCTGTCAGTCAACAGCACAAACTGTTCACCTGTGTGTGTGTGTGTGTTGTGTGTGTGTGTGTATGTGTGTGTAAGGTAAAGGGAGAAAAGGATGTGGGCTGGGTAGGGGGGCCACATTAAGGGTATATCTTTAAAGTTTCAAACCTTGTGCATTTATTTATGGAAGTTAGTGAATCTACACACAACAACCATGTCAAAAAGAAACAACAGCTGATTAATGACATCAGGACACCCAGAACCTACTTCTGTGCTGCTAGCCAGACCTGCCTTCCACCACACACTCCTGAAAAGGGTTCTCAAAGGTTATGTTCAACTGGCTTATCAATGACCTACCAAGTCTGCATGTCTTCCTACTGTACATAACCTTGTTATGTAACAGGAGTTAGGTGGTTGTAGAACATGCTGAGAAGATGGGATCAGTCACCAGACATGGTTTTCTGTTTGAGAGAGATGAACAGATCATGTGGAGATGGTTTGATAGCCAGCGCTTTCGGAACACACTGAGGGGCAGTGCGGAGAAAGGACTGAAGGGGGAGAAAGAAAGAAAGAAAGAAAAGGAAAGAGAGGGAGATAGTATGCACGTGTGTCGATGGAAACGGATGGAGGAGAGGAAGGAGAGAGAGAGAGAGACCGAGAGAGACAGAGAGAGAGAGAGAGAGAGAGAGAGAGAGAGACGGAGAGAGAGAGAGAGAGAGCGAGAGCGAGAGAGGGAGAGGGAGAGGGAGGAGGAGAGCTGGAGAAGGAGACTGATGAGGTCCAGTGTCTGGATCCAGACCCTGGACCTGGGTCCTCTTTCCTCTGACAGGTGGCAGCACGCTACACAGTCAGACAGACTTGCATCTTGTTGGGGTATTAACCTTTGCTTCTAGCATGCGTGTGTGTGTGTGCGTCTGTACTTGTATTCGATATGCCTGTGTGTGCATATTCTGTGTCCATGCATGTTTGTGTGAAAATGCGTGTGTGTGAGCGTGAGAGAGAAACCTCCACCTGAACACCGTATTCTCACGCCAAATATCCCTTGTGGTTGTGATGATCCTCTAAAGGCTCTGTACTGTATTATGCCTTCTGGCAAGTGCTACTCCTACATCAAAGATATCAAACTGTACGTGTCAATTCTAAAATGATTAATGTTCTGTTAGGGTTCCCTCTCTCTGCTCTCCCTGTCATTCACACAGGCTCCATCAAAAAGAGGAACACTATTATCAAACACACATCAAAAAGAAACAAGGCACCTGAATCCAGACCTTGCTTGACTGGTTCAACCTGGAACACAAACACACAAACACACACACACACACACACACACAAGGTTCTACGTCCACAGGCACCCACCTCCACGTTTTCTACGTGATTCACACCCACAAAATGTCACAGGTGGCCATGCCTTCCCCAACATTTACACAACATACAGTTCCACAGAAATGTGTCAGAGACATCATTCATTGGTGACATCCAAGCCGCTCCAACAGTATTTCCAAACACGCGGAGAGACAGTACCAGTCAAACAATGAATATATGAGCCATGAGACAATAAAGCCACCACATGGTCACACACACACACACTTCTACATGCATTTAACCTCTTGTGGACAAGAGATGACTGAAACCCCCACAGTGGCTCAACTCTTCACCAGAGGTCGTGTTCCCATCCCTGTGTGTCCCTCTGTCCTCCAGGCTGCTCTGCCTGGTGCTCTTTGATCTTCAGCCTGTTCTCCAGGCCTGGTCTACAAGGGGCCACGGCTGGTGCCGACCCCCCTGAAAGGCTGTCCTTATCGGGGGTCTCTTCTACAAAGCCTCCCCTTCTCTGGAACAGAGCCCCAGCATAGTGGGATGTAATCTGAACCTCAGCATGCCATGACTGTGTCTGACTGAAATGTTGTGATCATACCTGCTGGTTGTGACAGGCTTGAGGGGGGGGGGGGGGGGTTGTGGAGGAGGAGGATGGGGCGGGGGGGATGGTGGTTGACAGAGAAAAGGAACCCCCCTTGAGTCTCAGGCTGGCGTTGGAGCTCTGAGGCCAACCAATCAGGAGCCAGGGGCTGGAGATGTCTGAGTTGTTTGATCAGAGAACGTTCCCCCAATGCCCTCCTTGTCCTTCACTGTCCTGTTCACTGACCTGTCCTGCTGGTTGAGTGAGTTGACACTGCGGTGGTTGAGGACTTTTGCCATTAACACAAACACACCCACACACACACACACACACCCGTACACACACACACGTACACACACACTCTTGTACAAGCATCCACACGGCCATAGCTCCAGCGTGCACACGCGTGCTCCAGCCATTACGCAGCACGCGCCTCACGCCGACGCACGTTGCAAAGTTTCCCATGCAGGTGAGCGGACAGGCAGTCCTCGCTGGCTAAGTGGGGGCATGCTGGGACTGCAAGGTGGGCAGACTCCACTCCTGATGTGCCCTGGTCGTGACCGCAGCCTGTCGCCACGGTTCACATGGCTCCATGTCTGATCCTCTCATGCAGAGCACTCCCTCCTGACAGGGAGGAAGTGTCCTCGACTCCTCACCTCCGCTACACAACACACACATTCCCTACATACTCCACACAGGCTGAACGTACAGGGCAGGGATCTCTCTGAAGAACTGGCTGCTTGACAGAAACCACGCTGGCTTAGATGAAGTTCATGACTCATGGCAGTTTCAATGTCCTGGTTGCTCCATTCACTGTTCAGAAGCAGACAAGAGGCAGAGTAGAGTCAATGCCACTCCATAATGGGTAATCAGTGTGTCTATTAAAGCCTTGGCCTGACTTCAATACATTAATACCTTTAAAATGTCCTTCCACAAAAATCCTGAATGGAAACGTTTGAAACTCCTCCATTATCAAACGCAACAAAAGCCTTTGTCCCTCCCTGACAATGTGCACTTTCCAAGGATCCAGTAGAAGACAGGGGAGCCGTATCAGATGGGCACTCACACACACACCCACACACACACATACACACCCACATGCACACCCAGGCACACACACACACATGAGATGGGCTGTTAGACAGTGCACACGTCAAGCAGGGTCACAGGAGACCCGCCTGGCTGCATAAATCACAGCACAAAGACCTCGCAGGCTCGTATTCAGCAGGTGACATGAAGAACCTGTGGGAAGTATAGGTTCCAGTGTTCCTAAAGGAACACAAAGCTTTCTGGAACAGTATGGCCTGAGGACTAATCATATGACACTGGCAAACAGGAAATCTCTAAATCCTCAATTGTCCAGATACACCAACCCCCCCCCCCCTTCCATCAACCCCCCCCCCCCCCCACAAAGGCACTGCTGAGCTGTTGGGTGGTGGGTTGGGGTGTAGGATTCCAGCTCTAAAATTAGAAATTGTTAGTGCCGCGTGTGGGTTAAAATCAAAACGGTTAAATCTAGTATAAACTCTATTATGTGAAATAGATTATGTAAAGATGATCAAATCCATGCATCATGATTAGCATTTACCTGTTATGGAAAGTTTTAAGTCAGAAGTCCGTTGGCATGAAAAGCATAGCGTGGTATGATATACGACTGAAGATAACAACAAATATTTGCCAAGCAAACTTCTGACATTTCTTGATGTTGAAAGCAATGACAGCTGGTGAAAGAGATTTTCCATCATCGTGCCATAATCAGAACATTTGCATTTCAACAATCCTCATGGAAAATATCTTCTTCTGTGCATACACGTGGGACTTTGGATAAAAATATTTTCACTTCATAAAAACAGACAGTTTTATTTTGACTTAATTTGCCTTCCCCTCAGTCATCTGTTTCTTCTGACCTCCAGTGGCTGAAACCTAATCCTGCATGTAACTCACTTCAGTAGTTATTTTATTTCAGCAGTTCTACTACTCTCCATAACTGAGACGTTGTCCTTGTGTGCAGGTGTGAGTGTGGCCAGTCCTCCTGGTTCCTCCTGGTTCCTCCTGGTTCCGCTTGGATCCTCCTGGTTCCTCCTGGTTCCTACTGTCACGGCCCGTGTTGGATGAGAAAGGTCCGGAGAGAGACAACAAACTCCTCTGAGGGGACTGTGTCAATATTAACTCACTGATACTCTTATTGACATTCACCACCACACACACGCACACACACAACATTACTAACATGAATCTTAAGCTTAAACAGGATGTTTGTTTACTAAGATCCAAGTATAAACTGACACTAGCGTTGAGCTTGCACAGCGCTCTGTTCACCGGTCAAAGAACACACTGGAGGTTTGGCCTCTTAAACCATATTGACCAGCCATTGTGTTGCTGTTGTTGGAGCACAAGGGTTACGTTTACTCAAGTATACGAAGATGCAGACACAATACCCGTCTTGTGTGACTCTTCCCCTTAAACACACTCATCGTTGCTCCTACAGGCTCAACGCATGTATCAGTTGTCTCAATTAGTGGAATTATCATCCAATTACAGGAAGCTAATCCAGCATACAACCTCTTTCAGCCACAGCTGCTGTTGGGTTGTGGTTCCACCCTCTGTTCTGGAATAAAAGGCCTAGCAGGATTAGTTTGGGGCAAACATGTCGGCTGTAGTCTCATGTGGAGTGGAGCAAGCTTTTACACAAACAGTCTCAAACTAGCTTTACCAGGTTGACATTAGACAGAAAATAAACAGGCTTGTTCAACACTGTTGAATTGTCTGTTTGCAGTGCTGTGCAACGCACATGTAAATGTTGCCATATTATTTCCACAAGGATCTTGGGAACATCAAAGAAGTGAATGAGTAGAAGTGAGATTCATTACCACTGGGGCCCACCTTCCCTCCTCCTCCTTCCTCCATATCTCCATTTGTCATCCCCTCCTTTCAAGGTAGAGAAGGTAGATCCTGTTGTAGGTCCCCCGACACACACAAACACACACACACACACACTGGCAAGCACACACACACACGCATGCATGTACGCTCACTCATAGACACACACACACACAAACACACATCTTCACACACTCAGATGTTCAGACAGTCTAAGTACTTAGATGAGTTGCTGCCTTGAGCAACCTTGACTACCCTTTCCCCACTGTCCCCGTTCTCCCTCTCCGACTAGTGCACTCACACACGCGCACACACACACACACAAAACGCCCAGTGTTCCCCTCGGGGTTTGGCAGAGATGAAAGGCAGCGTGTTGAAGGGCAGAGAGATGCAGAGCGGAGGTGGAGGGGAAGATGAAATGACTCTAATAATTGTGGGAGCATCTCTGTGTCTTCATGCTGGGGGCCCAGTCAAAGAACGCTGTTGTCTGTCCGCATGGGGGGGCTCCTGGATGGGGGGCCGGGGGGGGGGGGGGGGGGGGGTCCAGGGGGGCTGGCTTGGGGACTGGGGGAAGGGGAGTGGGGAGGGGTTGTGGGTAGAAATGTGAGGTTTGGGCTTCAGGGGGGGTGTACTGTAGATGTTGTAAAAGGTGTCCTGGTGGAAGTAAGGTCCAGGGGGTGAAATTAGGGTTAAGATGGGGGATGGTAGGTAGAACATGGGTGATATAGGGTAGGAAGGAGATTGGGGATATAGGGAAGGTAGGAGATTGGGGATATAGGGTAGGAAGGAGATGGGGGAGAACATAAGGTAGGAAGGAGACAGAGATGGCTAAAGTACACACATTCTTCACTCAAGTAAAAGTACAGATATGTTTCAATGTTCCAAAAGAAACTTTTTTTACACACACAACACAACACAAAAATTCGAAAAATTCTTTTTGTTTGTTTTTTTATTTTTTATTCTTAAAAGAAAAAGTGTTTTCAACCTTTCAAAATGTTTTCGTTTGAAACTTTTTTCAGTAGAAGGGGGCTAGTCAATCCTGTCAAGATCTCAAGTTCCAGGTCTAAAAAAAACACATCACACTCAGTGACCTGATAGTCTTGCTTTTGGCGCCCTCCTGTGGATATTGAGAATATTGTCTAGGCGGGAAAAGAATCGGATGAATCCAAAATATATGTACTAATGTCAAAGATATCATCAAATTCAATTAGTGTGATAAAACACACAAGACGGTTGAACCACTGACATATAGTTGAAAGTGAAACATACAGCCCCAACTCTGGCATGAACTCAGGGTTCCAGCTGTCTGCCAGAGACAAGCCACATGAGCAGGCAATTACCTGCCAATAAAACATCCCACCAACTACAACCTCCAGGATCCAAGAGATAAGACATACTTACACACTGCTCTTGTATTGCACTTCTGGCTTAGCCCCAATGTCTCCTTACGCAGTCATCTGTCAAACACCGTTCCTGTTCTCTCCTCTCTTAGTTTATTTGCACAAAAAAGACATCTTTGCTCAGCCCCTAAGCCTAATGTCATCCTCCAGTCTCTAGTAAGCCTTGAAGTGTGAAGACGTGTGAGAGGTTGTTACGGACAGCTCAGCTAAAAGATTAGTGAAAAGAAGCTGACCTAGAGTGGACAGGAGAAACCTTTCAAAGGCCTGTCCTGCTCTCAGCTGAGAGTCCTGCTGCCAGGCTACAAATGGTCAAACTCTTAACAAAAGAGTTACGTTTATGAAGATCCCTATCACAGGTCCAAATAGAGTTCCAGCCAATCAGCACTCAGCAGCAGTACTCAGGCCGACGATTGAATCAGACACAGGAAGTGAGCAGCACGTTTGCATCCAGACTTCTGATGAAAGAGGTCTTCCCACTCATCTCAACGTTTCTCAGGCAGCGGTGGGGCTTGTTACCTTCGTCTCCAAAGCCCTCGCCCCCTCCCTGAAACTGCTCCTCCAATCAGACGCCTCCTGTTTCAGCACCTCAGGTGGATCGATCGTGTGAGAGGGTCAGGACGGGGAGAGGAGCCCTAATTGAATGAGTTGTACCACCAATATGCTGAGTGCTGGGGAAGATGGGAATTCTAGGGAGGGATAGGGGGATGGAAGGAGGGAGGGGAGTTCCGAATTAAATCCCCATGTGAAGGTGTAAATTACCATGACTACAGACAGACAAGGAGGTGGAGGAATGATCCAACGCAGCAGTGAGATGCTTATCGATCTGTCTGAGGGATGTTTGTAAACTGGTAATAATGGCTCTAACACACACACACACACACACGTTCACTCACTGCCCCTGACCACACACACACACATTCACTCACTGCCCCTGACCACACACACACAAACACACACACACACACGTTCACTCACTGCCCCTGACCCACACAGAACCACACACCCATGAGAAGTCCCTCAACAGGCCTCCCGTTTTGACCTCCAAATGCACTTCCCATAGATCTGCTTGGACTGGGGCAGGTTCGTGCCCACCCTGCTTCCTGGGTGGGGCTCCAGAGCCCAGAACGCAGCTGTAACTCGAGCCCAGCCACAGGCCTCTTAATGGGGCAGCTATGGATTGGCTGGCTGGCTGGCCTGGTCCTACAGCTTCTGACAGGCAGGCTGGGCCTAGGGGGCCTGGGGGGGGTGGGGGGGGGGGACTGTACCGGGCTCATGCCCTCTTATTGAACCATGAAGGAACACTTAATCTGTCCATCCCTCCCTCCTCTTTCACACCTCTCTTTCAGGGTCACGCCTTCCATCTGACCTCCACACTTCACACCGCGGAGAGACTCGGAAGGTTAAACAAGTTTGTGTATGTGTGTGTGTACACTGCTCAATACTAATCTGGTTGACCCTCTGCCCTTTTGACTAGCTGGTAGTGGAAGATTGAGTGCTGTGTTAAGACTTCATTTCCCAGAGTCCAAAGCTGACCTCTTTCCTGAGGCTAGCCATTCCTGGCTTATTGGTCAGGTCAGCTTCTCTAGTCCAGGGTCAGACCAATCATACAGGTCTCTGGTTCAGTATGGGGCCCTGATAGAATCCTTTAGAAACCCAACCTTTCTTCCTGTCTCTATAAGATATCTGATCTAAAATAACTGGACAGGTGGCTACATGAGACTGTCTACAGCTGTTATCAATCCATTCATCTAAAATCAGTGATTTTGAAGGAGGAGGAAGAAAGGAAGGAGGAAAAGTTGCTATTCTAACTCACGGCTCATTCTATGCCTTTATGGGTTCATTTAATGAAAAATGTCACAAAACTTTGAACGTTTCATTTCCCTCAGGAGTGACAGTTCACAGAAACCAGCATGGAAAACTCAGAGATGAAGGCAAGACCTGGGCTATCCTACTGGGCTATAACAAGCACCCTGCCGGTTGGTTAATGGACTCCACGCATGACATAAAAAACAAGAGAAACACTGCTACTACAATATATGTACCTACTTTAGAGTTTGTCTGGGACATGGTAAAACACTAGTTGTGTCATACATGCAATAAACTGCATTATTCAATGAGTATTCAAAGAAGTATATTTACACAGTTTGGCCCCTGACGGTCATAAAATGTTCCAAAACTCAGCGATGCTTTCGTGACAAGCTTTTCTACAACAGGCTCCACGTGTATCACGACTAGGCCCTAGAACACCCGAGCGGGAACTTTATACGAGGACACTAGAACACGAAGCTGTTCCAGAACCTTCCGTGGTTCCAGGTCCTGGGGGGAGTTCCGTCAGTCGGACGGTGCTGTGTCAGGAGCGGGGCCCCCTGCTGTCCGCCCCTCGTTACTGCGGCTCCTTAATGAGCACCTGAGAACACTTAGGGGAGGCTGACTGCTCTCAGCCCAGCGGCTCCTTCAGTCAGCAGCCTTCTGCAGCTCCAGCTGAGGGGACGCGCTAGATGAGTGCCTCCAGGGGGCGCTGCAGGCTGCTCTAACTGGGCTGGGGTCTCTGTAAGGGACCTGTATATCCTGTAATTAGAGCTAGGTAGGTATGGATACAATGACAATGTGAGTGACCAACTACAGTGTGTAGAAGTGAACTTATAAAGCCACTGTTGAGGCAGATGGAAATATAAGGTAAATACATTCTGCTTCTTAACCCCCCCCCCCCCCCCCACCTCGAAGGTACAGCTGCTTCTTCTGTACGCATGTTGATACAGGACACAGCCCGAGTCGGCAAGGATCTCCAGTCTTCCACTCAGTTCTTTCCTTGTGTTTATTTTTTGTCTCTTACATCAATACAGACATCACAGGATACATAGTTTTACAAATACAAAGCACACCACCACCTCGCTGTGGGTCCAAATGTTCCCCTGTCCACCCCCCCCCCCCCCCCCCCCACCCCCACAGAGCTATAGGAAGGACCTGTCCTTGCGGTTGCCAGGTTGAAGTTTTAGTCTGCGTAGCAGTGCAACACTCAACAATATTTCTTCAAAAGCATCTTACGCCGGGGCGTCGAGAGAGAGAGAGAGAGAGAGAGAAGGGCAGAACAGAACCATATGTGTGTTCCCATATGAACAAGCGTGTTGCCATGACAACGTAGAACAAGCAAAAGTGGAGGGTTAACAACAGGGTTTGTCGGGGTTTAAGATGGTGGTGTCGTTTGGCTAGCACTGCAGTTACAGAACAAGTCAATGCCTTCGTTGTTCCTCTTGAAGGGTTAGGGCAACTTCAACCAGACCATTCCAGAAAACAACAGAATAGAAACCCCCCCCAAAACAAACAGGTCTTCTTTCTTTTAGCTACAGTGTTTACTGTAATCTGTAGCTGAATGAAAAATGTACACCGCCTAAACCTGGACATTTCTAGTTTGGAGTAGTTTATTATTATTACTTAAATTTATTCCTGTACAATGAAATACAACTTCAACCTCAAAACATCAACATCTGTTCAAAAAATACACAGGGCTTCTTTAACGTCAGCCATTTTTTAACATCGCTCCCTGTGCCACTCCCCATGTCAAACTAAAACTGGACTTGAATCATATATACGTCTCTGTGTGTGTGTGTGTATGTGTGTGCGTGTGTGTGTGTGTGTGTCTTTGTATGTTCATATGTATACAAGTGTGAACTCTATGTCAATTCCACACAACACTGTAAACATACACAGACTATATTACATGTGCTTGCACTGTTGCTTGGGAGTTTGGTTGACTTCACTAGAACACCACTAAAGAAGAAAGGAAGGAAGAGGAGAGGGGGGGAAGGAAAAGGAGGGGGGGAAAGGGACCAAAAAAGGAGAAGGAATCCCTTGGATGGTAAATCTGGGGCGTGTGTTTGGTTTAAAGTTCACCTCCACCTCCACCCCTCCTCAGGGTCAACTCAGAGTCCAGCCAGGCTGCTAGGGGGGGGGGGGGGGTTGGCGGGGTCCCCACAGAGGAGGAGCAGAGACTAGGGTGGAGGAAGGAGGACTGTCTGGTCCCCACTGCAGAGCTGGCTGGCTGGGGCCAGGGCCGAGGCACAGCAGAGTAGTCCGTCCTGCAGAGCCAGGGGCTACGCTACTGCTGTCCACCTGTAGAGGGCAGCACTGAGGGCTGGGTGCAAAGGGGGGCTGAGAGAGGAGGCAGGAAGGTCCCGCCCCCTGTCTGTGGCCTGGCCCAATCCCAGTGGAGCGCTGCGTGGAGTTCCCAAACCTGGTTGGTTGACCAGTCTTTCAAATCAGTCCGTTTGGTCTCCATTGGGAGGAGTCTCTCTCCTATCAGTGTCTGGTCTAAACAGGCTCCGCCCACCCTGGTTCACACACCGTACTGCACAAACCAAAACGGGCAAAGAGCGCAAACGGGGGAATAATAAAAGGAGGGGAGAGATGAAGGGATGGGGCGTGATGGCCAGGTGAGGGCAGGGGGGCGGCCATCTTGCCTCACAAGTAGACCCGTCTCAGGTCTCCTGGCGATGTGATGGTGTTGCACTGTGGGCACAGCTTCTTGTTTCCCTGGAGACGGAGGAGAGCATGGTTAGACTGACAGCACACATTCAGCTGGTGACCTGAGCCCCTGTGTGAGAGTGTGTGTGTGCAGCGTAGTAGCCGCCGTATGTGAAACATCAATGTGTGTATGTTCCTAACGGCTCCAGTGGGATTCTCTCTCTCGTCTTCTTGCCTAGCGGCTCGTTAAACAGCGGGGCTGTGAGATGGGAGGGCCGGGCGAGGCTGGGTGGCTCTCTCTCTCTCTCTCTCTCTCCCTCTCTCCCTCTCTCCCTCTCTCCCTCTCTCCCTCTCTCCCTCCCTCCCTCCCTCCCTCCCTCCCTCCCTCCCTCCCTCCCTCCCTCCCTCCCTGACCCAGCAGGTCAGAGGCAGACTGGCATCTGCCGTACATGGCGGGCTGGCACACTGGTCGTATACCCAGTGTCCTCTCGCTCCACCAGGGGCCCAAGCAGGCATCACACAAACACTCTTCTTTACCGCCCGGGGGGGAGGGGGGGGGGGGAGAGGGGGGGGGGGGGAGTAGGGGTCCACTGTGATGTGTGTGGAGGAGGTGTAACTATGTGACTAATGTGTGTTCCTAGGGGGCTTGCGGACAGGGAGTCTGGGTCAGGCCTGGGCTACTGCTGGGACGCCTGACCCCTGGCTGACCCCTGCCCCTGCCCGAGTTTACTCAGGTGACCAGAGGCAGCTTCTCCATGTGTGTGTGAGGGCCATGGACACACACCCACTCCACATAGCTGTGCTGCCTGTACTGGAAGTCCACACTGCAAACAAGTTTTGGGCGGTTTGAACTTTAGTGTGTGTGTGAGTGAGCGTGTGTGGGACCTCCCTGCACCACAGCACACAGGGTTATGCAGTGGCTTACAGGAAGGAGAGCGATAAATCCCTCATCCGGACAAGCCAGAGGCAGGGGTCTGAGGCAGGGGTCTGAGGCAGGGGTCTGAGGCAGGGGTCGGAGGCAGGGGTCGGAGGCAGGGGTCTGAGGCAGGGGTCTGAGGCAGGGGTCGGAGGCAGGGGTCTGAGGCAGGGGTCTGAGGCAGGGGTCGGAGGCAGGGGTCAGAGGCAGAGGTCTGAGGCAGGGGTCTGAGGCAGTGCTCACACACCCCCGCTAAGAGGATCTGGGTCTTCATCTCCCGACACAACCCTGACGGCAGAGACCCTGTGTGTGTGTGTGTGTGTGAGAACAGGCAGCCCCCTCTCCTCCTCCCTCCCCCCACCTCCTGGCTCCAGAACAAAGCACACTACCTGGACGGTGCACACGCACGGCCTGCTC
This sequence comes from Hypomesus transpacificus, assembly GCF_021917145.1. Classification (NCBI taxonomy): domain Eukaryota; kingdom Metazoa; phylum Chordata; class Actinopteri; order Osmeriformes; family Osmeridae; genus Hypomesus; species Hypomesus transpacificus. The sequence goes on along the minus strand of NW_025813836.1, from coordinate 22,402 downwards.
ACGGCGCTTAGGAAGTGTTTCCGTGTGCAGGTCACTGCCAACTAGCTACTTGGGGAAAGCCGGACAGTAAGAGTTGATGGTATGCCGTTGCTGTGCAACAGTGTGAGTGTGTGTGTGTGTGTGTGTGTGAGAGGTTCTCACCAGAGTCCTGAGCCAGCATTCTTCACAGTGGACGTGCCAGCACTGGATGGAGGTGAGGGGCATCGTGTATGAGTCCTGGGAGAGAGAGAGACACAGAGAGAGAGAGAGAGAGACACAGAGAGAGAGAGAGAGAGAGAGAGAGAGACAGAGAGAGAGAGAGAGACACAGAGAGACACAGAGAGACACAGAGAGAGAGAGAGAGAGAGAGAGAGAGAGAGAGAGAGAGAGAGAGACAGAGAGAGAGAGAGAGAGCAAGCGACAGAGACAGAGACAGAGAGAGAACGATTATTACCACAACATTTCCAAATCAACTATTGATGCAGCACGCACAAAAACACAAACAGCACAACACCTAACACTTCCTGACAGGTATGTCACCAAAGCACCAGCACAGCTTACAGACACAGCCACAACCGGCCGGCCGGCCAGCAGGGGGCAGCAGACAGACAGGTGGGCATGGTGGCAGGCAGACAGCGGGCGAGAGATGGGCAGGTGGGCAGAGGGGTGTGACAGGACAGGACATGGGGGGGGTGGAGGGGGGCGTGAGGGGGGGGAGGAGGGAGCCTTACCCTGCGTAGCGGGAGCAGCCTCTTAATCCCGCCTCCGCAGCCCATAACGTATCCTCTATACATACAGTAAATGCTGAGGGGGAGGGGCTTAGAGCTGGCCGCGTCGGCTTTGGGCGCCACCGCCGCCACGAGAGGCCCCGCCCCCAGACTCTTGTCTTCAGCCCCTGATTGGAAACGCTTCCTCTGCAGGAGGGGGGGGGGGGGGGGGGGAGTCAAGAGGTGGCACTGAGCAGAGCAAGGTGGTGGCTTTGTGACACACACACATACGTGCCGACACACACACACACGTGCCGACACACACACACTCCCGCAGATGTGACAAGAATGTCTTTCGCTGCCTAGTGCCATGATTTCCAATAGCTATATTTACTGAATGTTCCCCTTCAGTCGTGTGGTGCGAGTCTACACAACACCAATAGGTGGTGCTAGAGATCCACTGCTAAGCAGCCTCTAGACAAGAAGGTCTGTCCTGAGTCCAGCAGACCCACACACCTCCACACACAAACACCCTGGGGTCAACACAGTAATACAGATGACCAGAGCATGTCCTGCTGGCAGAGAGAGAGAGGGAGAGAGAAAGAGAGAGGATCTAGGTGAAGACAGGACACCAGGGTGGGGGCTTATTAATATGCCCCCCTGTTCATCCCCAACACCTGGGGGCCTGGGCGACCTGTGGGGGGGGGGGGTGACGGGGGCACACTGCCAGGAGCTACGTCAATGTCTGAGATCAGGACGTGTAGGCAGGACGGCAGGACGTTCATCAAGTCTGCCAGCTGCACCTCAATCTAGAAGGTGTGTGGGTGTGTGATCGGAATCACTCAGAGCAACAAGTATTGATGGAGGCGAATCAATCACCAAGGTTACATCAATACCCAAATATCAGAGGTTGTGTTATTGATGGTCATATGGAGGTTAGCTGCCATGGATAGGTTGAGGGGGAACATTCTCTACAGTAGACCACTGTATACAACAGCATCACACACACACACACACACACACAGGTGTAGTTCGGGGCCGGGCTCAGGGTTCCAGGGCCATGCAACATTCACCTCGACACCACAACAGCAACACCCAGCTCCCATAGCCAGACTGAACCCTGCTCAACACAGGGCTCACACACAAGGACGGGGGGGGTGCTCAGGAATGGCTGGCATGCCGGGGGTTGGGGGGGGGGGGGTAGACAGGAGGAGATGGGAAGGGAGAAATGGGAGGGAGAAGAGAGAGGAAGCTGAAGGGGAACACAACACGTGATGTGGGAAGCCCCCTTACACACAGACTGTGGATGAACCGACAGGCCCAAATATCAGCAGCCAGTTTAAGCATCTGTACATCATCTTTATAGGTGACTATAAGTGTGTGGGGGTACAGGTGTGTTTGTGAGAGTGTGGGGAGAGAGAGGTTGTGTGTGTGCGTGTGACCGTGTGTGTGTGTGTGTGTGTGTGCGTTGCTCACCATGCAGATGAGACACTTGTAGCGGTCTCCTCTGAGGATCTGTTTCTCCAGCTCTCTGATGCGAGCCTTCAGGGCCTCCAGGGTGGTGGCCGTCGAGTCCTCTGTGATCCTGGGAGGAGGAGGGGGGGGGGGGGGGGGGGGGAGAGGCAGGGTGGGTTAGAGATCGTGAGACTGGACTGTTCACAGTCGTCAAAAACAGAAAGCCCCTGAAAATGACTGAGTGGCGGAGGCCTGCGACCAGCCTGGTTCAGAACACCCTGACTCAACAAGACCCACTCCACACCAGTCCCATCTCTGCCTCTCGCAGTAGAACACCTCTTTATTTAACCCCCGCCCGCCCGCTGCCACCTGCCTGTCTGTCATCCAAGGCCCTACACAAGTCTCAGATTTACAACCCCCCCTCCCCACTAAATACCCAGTGATGAATGCCGGCGGCCCCTTGCAGAATGTACATTTAACATAGTCGGCAGCATATCAAGCAGCCATAACTAAATCAATATGGCCGACCGCAGCGGCCGTCACCGCGGCAGGGGCGAGATGTTTATGGTGATCTGCTCATTTTCCAGCCAGATGGAGGCCTGATCTAGCGTATTGATTTGCCGGGGGGGGGGGGGCGCTGCTGTCAGCGGCCCGCCGTCCCAGCGCTGCCCGCCCCGGGGCCTGCTGGGATATGGCTGGACTTTAGCCTGGCCTCCTCTGTCCCTGTCCCTGTGTCCATGTCTCTCTCTCTGTCCATGTCTCTCTCACTCCGTTTATGTCTCTCTCTCTCACTCTCACACACACTGTCCATGTGTGTCTCTCTCTTTCACACTCTGTCCATCATCCCAGTACAACACTACTAGGTCTTTGTGAATATGTTTAGAAAAAAATAAAGAAATCCTTAGAGCTAAAGCTGTGAAAAGATGAGTTCTGACTTCTCCTCAGAGCTGCCACCAAGCCCCCCTCCCCTCCCAGGACAGCCAGCTAGTTAGGGTGGACCGAGAGACCTTGACAAAGGAAAGTCCAGACAGAAAGACAGGCAGAGAGCACTCCACTGCCCCCCCCCCCCCGGGCCTGTTAAAAGCCGTAAAGGCCCCCACTTATTAGCAGGCAGCTAGTAAAAAGGCATTTAGCCTTGATTAGCGTGCTTGCTTATAAAGCAGGAGACTGGAGTTGTCCCTCCAAGCCTGCTGCCTCTCTTTAACTGGTTCATAAATCGCTGCTGCTAGCTCAACCCTGCACTGCCATTGGCTAGCGTCACTGAGTAAAACTTTTCCCTATAAAGAAGCCAGCTCTCCTCTCCTCCTTCTCCGGGACACAGGAACACAGATGAATATTCATTTCGCTTGGTTGATTTATAGAAAACCACATTCTAAAAGTTATTTAATTCCCCGCTGCTATAAAAGAGGGTTTTAATCTGTCTTTATGTGGATGTGGCCAGCGGAGCGACGACTGGGGTTGGCATGGTGTGTGTGTTTCTCCAAGGGGCCTGGGCAGAGACACTTTACTACTATGGATTGAGCAGACAGGATGATGTCACAGAGACGGGAATAACCAATCATCAGCTTGATGACTCTATAAGGGACAGCTCAGCCAACGAGGGACCAGCATCCAGTTCTGTGGGGCAGAAGGCTAAACTCCCATCTAGTGCCCGTGAAGAGAACACTTCCAGATCGCCACATAACCCTCAAACTCTGCGCACTTTACGAGTCCCTGCTGGCTGAAGCCCGCCTTGGCAAAATGGCTTTTAAGATACGACACCAGACAGGCCGCGTGCAGGACCGCTGGGTTCCAGACACAGTTAAGGGAGAGATCAGACTACATGACAACACTACAGGAGAAGGTGTGTGTGTGGGTGTGTCTGGGACAAACCCGCTCACGTTTGTGAACACAGTGGGACCCTCCCTGAGGGACCCTCCCTGGGTGTATGCTAGCGCTGAAGCTGTGGCCTCGACTCCAAAGAAACCCCTATAAAACTTCTAGCTACCACTTTCACTCTGAAGCACTTACCGTTCACCAGACACAAACAGGGAATACTTCAGAGATATACTGCTGGTGTGTATGTGTGTGTGTGACTGTGTGTGTGTGACTGTGTGTGTGTGTGTGTGTGTGTGTATGTGTAAGGTGGGAGGACTCTACACTGGGTGTGTGTAGGGTCCATTGTCAGAAAGAACAAGCAAAAGAAAAAAAAGAAACAGGAATGAAAGAGAAGGTAAGGGAGAGAGAGCAGGGGTGGCTTGTGTCCTGGGCTATATGTGTGCCTGGCCACCCGGCCGCTTCTCATTTCATTAGCCTGTCCTACGCTGCCCCCCCCCCCCCTCTACCATCCATCTCCATCAAGCCCCTTATCTTCATCTAGCCCCCGCCTACATCTAGCCCCCCCCCCCACAGGCAGTGGGGGCTGCAGCAGGAGACGGTTGCAGGCGGATGAGGCTGCAGGAGGAACGAGGCTGACATGGTGTTCCAGGGTGAGGATTCATCCACGCACCTCTGGGCTGAACGAAACCTTACCCAAACCGACAACGCATCATAAAACATATAAGTGCCAATTGATTTCTCCCGCCTTATGCATGCGCACGTGTGTGGAGGGTTGGGGGTAGAGATGAGAGGAGTGAGAGGGGGGGGTAGAGTCATCCCTTATAAGTAGAGGACAGATTCAATTATTTGCAGAGGAAGCTTTGCGTGGACCTCCAGCATTGTTTCAAGTTGAGCATGAAATTTAGCCGCAATCACAAGATGGGAGCAGATCCTCCATCTGTAGGAGGAGCAGCCGTGGAGTCCCTCACAGCCCCCACATCACCTGGGAGGACAGACAGACAGACAGACAGACAGACAGACAGACAGACAGACAGACAGACAGGCAGAGGCAGGCAGGCAGGCAGGCAGGCAGGCAGGCAGGCAGGCAGGCAGGCAGGCAGGGAGGCAGACAGGCAGGCAGGCAGGCAGGGAGACAGACAGGCAGGCAGGCAGGGAGACAGGCAGGCAGGCAGGCAGGCAGGGAGACAGGCAGGCAGGGAGACAGACAGACATAGGGATCTCTGGGGTCTCTCTCACTGGCAAACACACACATCCATGTACGTGCGCGTGCACACACACACAATGTATCAACATAACCAAAGGAGACAAATCTCATTTTCATTTCAGATGGGTGGCCGTGAAAGACCCACAAATACATGCATTTTACCCACGAGGCAGAGGGAATTGTTTTACCTGCTCGTTCAAGGAAAATCATTCAATGCCTTGTTTGGTCTCTTTAAAGGGATTCTCAGATTAAAGCTGCTGTGTCCAGGACAAAGACCTGCTACAGCGCTGGATGTTTTTAGGCCAACTCAATATCCAGAAGAAAACATGACCGTAAAAAAGGCTAAATATACCACTATGCACAGTCACATGGACAAACTAAAAGGTTAGGTTTGTGTAATTGGACAAATGAAGGTCAACGTACCTACAATTTGACTTTCTTTGAAATACCAGAAGTTGGACTGGACTGTGTTGTGACTGCAGTCTTGGTATACTAATATTACTGTGATAGCAAGGAATGGGGAGATATAGCTACTGTAATCCTCTCTCTCTCCCTCTCTCCCTCCCTCCTCCTCCTCCCTTGTTCCTTCCTTCTCCATGGTTGATTAATGACATCCTAACAGTGATAGCGCTCCCTTCGCTGTATAACACAATCCCCTCCTGCATCCTCCCAATCCTGATGCAATCACACTGGGGGCCAGGAGGGGCCAGGGAGAGAGAGACACAAGAAGAGGGAGAGAGGTTGGAAAACAGAGACGGAGAGAGAGAGAGAGTGCGAGAGAGGGGGAGAGAGAGAAACTAGACTCACGAGAAGACGAGTAGCTGTCTGTCACCATGCCGACTGAGGGAACTGGAGAGATAGATCCTAACCAGGAGATATTAGATAAACTACCATGTTTGTGTGCGTGTGTGTGTCATGTCTAGGGCTAGGCTAATATGTCTGGAGGAGGGGAGGTAGGCTAAGCTAATAAAGCTGCTTCACAGCGGGTGTGCTAGCCCGTCTCCCCCTGTGACATCAGCCAGCTGAGGATGATTCATACCTGTCTTGTCCTGCTGGCTAGCACGCTAACGCTAATGCCTTCCTCCTAATGGTGGAGAGATGATGGCTGTGGCTCCTGTGTGTGTGTGTGTGTGTGTGTGTGTGTGTGTGTGTGTGTGAGACAGACAGATGAAGCATGGTGTGTGTGAGAGGGGAGGAAGGGGGGGTCTCAACAGGGCTACAGTGATGAATCAATCTAAGCTGTCATGCTCCTGCCTCACCACTTAGCAATGCTGACCTGTCTGTCTTCATCCTGAAACACACACACACACACACGCTGCAAACCCAGCACGCTCACACACACACACAAATGTAGTGAGCATCCACACAGTCCAAAAACACACAAGAAAACACTACACTACACACACACACACACACATGCAGTGTTGCAGCAGATCAGTGGAGGTCAGTGTTCTCTGCTTGTTCACACCCTCAGTACAGCTGCTGATGCTCTGTCATGTGAGGAACACACATGATAGCCAGCCGGCCGTCCGGCTGCTCTGACTGAGAATGTCCTAAGGAGCTTTCACCCTGGCCGATCGGTAACCTGTGTGTGTGTGTGTGTGTGTGAGAGAGAGAGGAGAGTCTGTGATAGACGGCAGTGCTCTTAACAGCAGCCAGGTACAGATGGCAGAGGGAGAGAGCGATTGACCCCAGCTGAGGTAAAGGAAGGTGAGAGATGAAAGGAGGGAGAGAGAGATAAAGGGAGGGAGAGAGAGATAAAGGGAGGGAGAGAGAGATAAAGGGAGGGAGAGAGAGAGGGTTAAGCCACTAAAGCAACACAGGGGTCCGGGAGGACAGGGAATATGCCAGACATGCAGAAGAAAGCAATCAACCAAATCCTCTGCTCCCTTTCTCGCTCTCCTCCTCCCTCCCTTGCTCCATCAGCCACCAGTGCTGCTCTGACCCCAATTACCCATTCAGGGGCGGGGGTGGGGGGCGTGCGTGCTGAAGGAGATTGTTTTGCGTGTGGCCGTGGAGGGAGGGGAGGGGCTCTAGGGGGAGAACATGGACGAGGACACGGAGATGAGGATGGCCACAGGGCACGTGTGTGTTCGTACACACGGGTTAGGCTGTCTGGGAGGGAGACGAGCAGCCTGAACAGGTGTCCACACCGCGTGTGAGTGTGTGTGAGTGTGGATGTGTGAGTGTGTGTGAGTGTGGATGTGTGAGTGTGTGTGAGTGTGGATGTGTGAGTGTGTGTGAGTGTGGATGTGTGAGTGTGTGTGGGTGTGGATGTGTGAGTGTGGATGTGTGAGTGTGTGTGAGTGTGGATGTGTGAGTGTGTGTGAGTGTGGATGTGTGAGTGTGTGTGAGTGTGGATGTGTGAGTGTGTGTGAGTGTGGATGTGTGAGTGTGTGTGAGTGTGGATGTGTGAGTGTGTGTGAGTGTGGATGTGTGAGTGTGTGTGGGTGTGGATGTGTGAGTGTGTGTGAGTGTGGATGTGTGAGTGTGGATGTGTGAGTGTGTGTGAGTGTCATTAGGATTCGGGGCCTGTGCTGGGGGCCAGGCCAGACAGACTGGGCTGCAGGAGGATCAATACTGTTAGACCCTCTCTGTGATCACAGCACAGGATGAACAACGCTTCCACACACACACCACACACACACACACACACACACACACACGAGGAAAGAGCCATCGGCCAGAAAAATGACCACACAGGATGCATCATTTATGACCCGGCCAGGCGTTGGAAAGAGAACTCATCAGAGAGTCATAGAAACCTGCTGTTGGAGGAGGGGGGGAGGGAGGGAGAGGGGGATGAGGAAAGAGAACGGGGGAAATGTGGAGGAGGTGAGAAAAAGGAACAGCGTCTGGGAAGATGGAGGAAGAAAGAGAGCGGGAGAGTTAGACGAGGCGGGAACAGGGATGGAGAGAGAGAGAGAAGAGAGAGCGAGCAGGGTGTGTCTAGGGGATGGGGAGAGAGAGGAGAGAGAGAGAGCAGGGTGTGTCTACGGGATGGGGAGAGAGAGGAGAGAGCAGGGTGTGTCTAGGGGATGGGGAGAGAGAGGAGAGAGAGAGAGCAGGGCGTGTCTAGGGGATGGAGAGAGAGAGGAGAGAGAGAGAGCAGGGTGTGTCTAGGGGATGGGGAGAGAGAGGAGAGAGAGAGAGCAGGGTGTGTCTAGGGGATGGGGAGAGAGAGGAGAGAGAGAGAGCAGGGTGTGTCTAGGGGATGGAGAGAGAGAGGAGAGAGAGAGAGCAGGGTGTGTCTAGGGGATGGGGAGAGAGAGGAGAGAGAGAGAGCAGGGTGTGTCTAGGATAGGAGGTCGGTGCAGGTAGAGAGAGGAGAGCCTTACTTCTCTATTTCGCTGTTTTTACAGGTGCGCGGTACCAAAGAGGAGCAGGATGTGGAGGAGGAGGAGGTGCCGGGGTCCGCCTTGCTGCCCTCGCCGTTGCTCGTAGACGGCATCTCTGTGGGGAAGAAACGACTTTCAGGTCCAAAGCTAGGACTGCTAACTCCAAAGCTAGGGAGGGTAAGAGGGAGACTTCAGGGAGCGCTGGTGTCCAGCAGCACCACTCACCATCACTGGCCCACTTGGAGAACTCTGGTGTTATTCTGTTGGACGGCATGCCCCCACTGAGGACACAAGACAAGACAGACACAAGGTCATCAGTGTCTGCAGAGTACACTAGAGAACTGCGGTGACAGAGTAGCAGAGTACAAGAAAGTAGCAGAGTAGAAGAAAGTAGAGTTGAACACAGCAGAGTAGAGTGCAGTAGAGTACAGCAGAGTAGAGTAGAAGACAGTAGAGCACAGTAGAGTACAGCAGAGTAGAATGCAGTAAAGTACAGTAGAGTAGAGTGCAGTAGAGAAGAAGACAGTCGAGTACAGAAGAGTACAGCAGAGGACAGAGTATAGCACAGTAGAGTAGAGTACAGCAGAGTACAGCAGAGTACAGCAGAGTAGAGTACAGTAGAGTCGAGTACAGCAGAGCAGAGTAAAAGACAGCAGAGTACAGCACAGTAGAGTAGAGTACAGCAGAGTACAGTACAGTACAGCAAAGTAAAGTACAGTAGAGTAGAGTACAGCAGAGTACAGCAGAGTAGAGTACAGCAGAGTACAGCAGAGTACAGTAGAGTAGAGTACAGCAGAGTAGAGTACAGCAGAGTAGAGTAGAGTAGAATACAGCAGAGTAGAGTACAGCAGAGTAGCCGTGAGCGGGGCGTCCTACTTGAGCACGGCTCCACGCAGTGCCTCCCTCTCCTTGGCGTCCCCCTGGTCCTCTCCGGAGCAGGGGATGATGTCGGCCTCCGTGTACTGGGCCTTGCCGTACTCCAGGGTGTCGTCTCCGTCCACGTCGAGGTCGGCGTCGCTGTCCTGGCTCTCCTTGGTGCTGCACATGGCGAAGCCTGTTCCTGGAGGAGGAGGGGCAGCGGGGTCACACAAGGGGAGCTATCGTGTGTGTGTGTGTCACACGGTGGGTGACTGGTTAGGGGGGTGGGGGGCTGGAGGGGGACAGGTGACTGACTGGCAGACAGAGATAGCTCTCCAGGGCTGGCTGTGGGGTGAGAGCAGCAGACTAGCTCCTGCTGCTGCCTGACTGGGCCTTTCAACTCCACTTACCTCTCTGTCTCTCCTGCAGGCTGAAGGTGTGGACGCGTGTGTGGGTGGGAGAGAGAGAAAGAGAGGGGACGCGTCTATCACTTAGGGCCCTGTCTCCACACCCACCCACCCACATCCCGGCAAGCCCTGAGCCCTGATGGAGTGATCCAGCAGATAGGGTAGCTGTAAGCAATATATTGAAATGTGCAAGTTGTCTGTCGAGAGGGGCAGGTTTAGTTAGCTGCAGTACGAGCTATGTCACTTCCCCACCCACTCTCTCATCTGGGGGACCAAGACACAGGAGGTCAGAGGCTGGGGGGGGGGGGGGGGGGGGGGGGGGGGGGAGAGAAACTATGGATCGAGTCATTCTGCCAGAAATCCTTTGGTAGGGAATATAAAAACGCTCCAGCTTTTAATAGCACACCGGTGGGTTTTTAGTGATCATATAAAAAGGACCTTTTAAGTTTTATATGGTCCCTGCTGTGTCGGCCTGCCCGGAGTGATGTGTGGCAACAATGCCTGCCTGGCTGCCTGCTAGCCGCTACTGCTAGGACCCCAGGCCTGCCCTGCCTGGTTCCAGAGGGGGGGGGGGGGCACACAGGCGACAAACTGCCAACGACGGCCAGCATTTCATTAATCTGCTGCGAAAGAGAGGGATGACACAAAGGAGGGGAAAACAGATATATAGATAGTCCAGGCTGGTGACCGCTAATACAAACCCAGAACCAGAGACAGAGAGAGCAAAAATCACTGTTAATCTAATCAACTGATCTGAGGATGGATCCGGTGGCTAATTGTGCATGTTAGGATTGGTTCTGAGGTGGGGGGAATGAGGCAGGGGGATGAGGCAGGGGGCGGGTGGGATTTGAGGCAGAGGCAATCATCTGAGCTATGGTTCTGGTATACATTTTTGACACACAAGACCAGTGTTCCTATGGGTCCCCATTTGAGCAGTACACATACCCTCAATACAGCTCTACTACAAGTGTGAAGATATGTTGCTAGCCTGCCGTCTGTGTGTGTGTGTGTTTGAGGTCGCTGATCCACTATCTGTCCCTTTAACCAGTCTTGGCAGGCAATCTAATCTGGTCTGAAAAGGTCAGCACCACTATAACTGCCTTTCAGTCACATTATGCACGCTGCTGCACCTCCCCCCCCCTCTCCCCCTCTCTCTCCCTCAGGTTCCTCCTTCTCTCCCTCTGTCTCCCTCCCTTTCTGGGCCTCTCAGTTTCTTGTTTCTGTTTCCTCTTCCTGCATTTCTTCTCATCCCTTTACCCCTTTCTCTCACTAGCGTTCCTCCTTGTATCCATCCTCTCCCAAAAGTACAGGTTGTTACCGATTTCTCTGGCTGATGGCACACGCATGCATGCGCGCGCACACACACACACACACACACACACACACACACACACACACACACACACACTCACTCCGACACCCCCATGACTCCATAACATTTCCAGACTCATTATCATAACCAATCTCGTGCATGTCGTTGACTTGAACACGTTAACTACACATGTTCGTTTCATGTAACATGCACCTGACGATGACACGGAACACCTATCTACATATGTCACCATGGAGACGAGGACAACGCCAGGGTTCTAAGCTGCCAGGGTCAGGGGACCAATCAAAATGACAGGCAGCTGTTGCTTATCAGTTGGGGGGGGGGTTAAAAGGTGATGCTATCTGTATGGCATTTACAGGACGACCCTGCAGAGATGGGCCAGACAGACAATACCCAAAGAGGCGGCCATGTTTGAAGTTCCGGTACAAAGTGAGAGGCTTGGTTCTAATCCTGCCTAAACCCCACTGCTCTCTCTGAGAATCAGACAGTCAGCCTGCCGTCTTATCTGCAGCTAGGATCTCTGGGTCCTTCATCACGATACTGTGGGTGAGTGAGAGTTAAGAGTCCTCTCTAAGTCCTCTCTGAAGCCCGGCACATAGGAGGTCCCAGCCCAACAAGAAACTGAGCCTGTTCGATTTCTCTCCTCCTCCCATGTCCCCCTCTCTAGGTCTGTTTAAAGGGATTCCCTCCATCTTTCTTCCCTCCTCCTCAAAGGAACTGTGGTGGGCCAGCGGCTTCACAGAGGAGAGCTCTCTTATCCGATTGAAGACCCTCAGCCCCCCCCCCCCCCCCCCCCCCCCCCCCCCCCCCCCCTGCCTCCCGCCCCCCCATCCCCTGGCCACCCCCCGAGGTTGGGTGGATTCTGTCTGGCGGGTCCATTGAACCATAGCACAGCTTTCAAGGCAAATCCACCCTCTGAGCTTCTCTTTCTGTGTGTGTGTGTGTGTGTGTGTGGTCTTTCAAGTGCTCTCCCCAGGCTGGCCCGACACCTCCAGGCTTTGACCAGCGTTATCGGTGTCACATCAAGGAGGCCTATCAGAGCCTGCCAGAAGGGTTCTAGCGCTCATTAGATGGAAGGAGGGACAGAGGGATAGATAGCTGGACAGATGGATGGATGGACTTCTGCTCATAGTTGGAGATTTTAACATTGATCTGTGGCTGCTCTCCCTGTCAGACTTGGAAAGAAGGGGCGAGAGACAGAGAGAGAGACAGAGAGAGACAGAGAGAGGGGAAGAGAGAGAGAGATCGCACAGGGGCCAGGACACTGGCATCTCCTTCTCTGGTCTTTGTAATTCCGTTTTCCAGCAAATCGAAACTGAGGGGACTTTGGGGCTAAAAGAGTTTCTAAAGAGCCTCTTTAAGACCAAGAGGGCTCTCCAGTGCGCTGTGACACACACACACATTCACAGTGGCAGCTCCCCTTCCTGAGGCAGATAAGGGCCTATCCTGCTGTAATGACAACCGACCTACCGCCACACACACACCTACATCCTCCCAACTCAAAGCCGCTCGTCGCGATTGATCAGCGGTCCAATCCCTGGGGAGGTGCTGCCTCTCCGTAAGCCTGCGTGAGCCTGGATCAAGACCCTTCACATGACAGCAGGCTGTATGATCAAACCCCGGCCTGTTTCCTGGCTGTCCAGCAGGGCCTAACATTGACGATGTCACAGAGCTGTAAGGCAGTGACCTAACCCTCGTGTTGTTCATCAGCATTGTCAACATCTCAGGATCTCTCAATGATTACGGGTAATGGCTTCCTTATTGAGCTGCTTTCTTCCCCTGCAGCCATCAATGACATAGGGTAACTATGGACGGAGTTGAGAGGGACTAGGAATTAGCCGGAACTGGGAAAGAGAAGGAGAGCTGGTGAGAGAGAGAGAGAGAGGGATGAAATTGAGATACTGTATGTGAAAATGAGAGAGAGAGAGATGGAGAGAGCTGGCTGGTATTCCCCCGTGGCCAGTGACCAGGTCCAGGTCTATAATTGCATTTTGGACAGAGGAGAACCTGGGGGTCAGAGGTTCACCTCTCCATCCACACTCCCTCCACACTCCCTCCATCCATGCTGCCATCCCACAGGGGGCGTTGGGGTCAATTGCCCAGCTAAATGTGTTTTCCTTTCCTGCTAAAAGGGCCAAGGCGGGCCACCCTGTGCTGACCCTGTCTGGACCAGGGCCAGGGACCCCCGAGTCCCCCCCCCTGTGTTCCGGGAGGGCTCTGATGACGGGCGGGGGGTGGAGGGCCTGGCTGCACACGCCCCTGTCTGTTTAACACAGACACGGCAACGGGACACGTCTGTCTGCTACCTTGGCGATGAGGGATTCAGGGTCGGATCTGTTCTATTCATTCAAAGTACCTCTGAAGGCCCCCTCCAGCAGGGTGGTGGTGTGTGTGAGTGAGTGTTTGTGTGTGTGTGTGTGTGTGTGTGCGTGAGTGTGTGTAAGTGTGTGTGGTACCTCTGAAGCCCCCCTCCAGCAGGGTGGTGGCTCGGACCCTCTTCTGGCCGCACCACTCGTACTCTTCAAAGCGTGTTCCGTTCTCCCCGTCCATGTCTGCTGAGTCGTCCTCCGCACCAAATGCACCTTCTCTCTACCAGAGCAAACACACACAGGGTTAACAGTGGGCCTCAACACACAAAACACAGCAAAAACACACAAACACACACACACACACACACTACTACTAACCCCAAAGTACAAGGATCTGAGTAGAATAGAGAACACAATGTCTTATTTAAGTATTGGAACGTGCAACCAATTCCCAGAAAAAAGTGGAAAATAATTATTGTGGAAATTAATTAAATATACTATTCTTTCTAGGAACGATTTGGGTAGTTATTTATCTTCTTATCTTATCCTCATTTTAAGGGATAAGTAGGGATTAGTAGAACTACAACTAATGGATGAGTGAAGTTGGGAAAAATTATTCTCATGACCAACATGTAAGGAGAGGAACCAGGAGATATTCACAGCTCTACAGCAGGAAGTCTCTCTTCCAAGTTCCAGAACTGACTGAATCTAAAGGCCTGCCCACAAAGCCTGCCGACCTCTGAGAAACAGCCGAGAGGAGAAATGAAGAAGAAAGGAGGAAGCGAGTAGGAAGACAGGAGGAAGATGGAAAAGCTCCCACAGGAATAGAGAGTCCCTTCCCCTTGACCAGGGAACAGCTGAACATGTAGCAGGGGTTATGGAGAAGCTGGGAGAGGATGGGAGACGATACGAGCTGGGGTCTGTGCCCGCGCTCGGAGTGGAACAGTCAACATGGGCCTGCTGTGCTTGAATATTACACACCTGAACTGTAGAGGCCTATGAATTCAAATATCTGCCTGGTTTTTACCAGGATAAAACCAAGTTTGTGTTGAAACATGCTCAGTAATGCACCGTGATGTCACTGGTCATGGGGAAGGAACAGGCAAGCGAGCAGAGCAGTGTGAAGCAGGCGTCGACAGGAAAAGGTGGCGATTGGTCAGTGGTGTTCTAGAAGCTAGTGGTGATTGGTTGGTGGAGGCCCAGAAAGAGGGAGGTGGTTGGTCGGTGGGTCGGTGGGAGGGGCAGTGTGGTTTCTACCTTGAACAGACAGAGTTCCACATGTCTACTCATCTCCTCCTCGGAGCCTTTGAGGGGCGCGCTGCATAGAGGACATACCTGTCCATCCTCAGGCCTCCTGCGCTTCATCTTCCCAATCCGGGCTGGAACACACACACACACACATTGTTAGAAACACACATTTAGATTTAAAAAATAAATAAATAAAAAAACATAAAAAAAAAAGAAAGAAGGAAAGTGAAAGTAACTCCTCATTATAAAAGTTAAAGTAAAACAAAAAAATATATATATATTATTAAAAAAACAACCTTCTGCACAAGCTAATTCATTCTGAATTCCCACAGAAGGCTGTGGAATGTTCCCTGTCGTGCAGTATCCATCCCTCTCCATGATGGGTAAGGACAGGAGACCCAGGACAAGCAGGGAGCAGTCCCTCCATCCCTCCATTTCCACAACCCCCCCAAGCCCCACGCGCATAATTAGAAATTTAACACAGCAGAACAGCGGGCTTTGCGCCGTAAGTCTCTGTCGTTTTTCCTTAACTGCAAATGGCGTGTAGGGACATTAATTTTTAGGTGGCTGTGATTACAGAAGGGGCCAAGGGGGACCTGGCTGGGGGAACGGCGTGGTGGGGGTAGTGGGGGGCGTCGGTCTGTGAATCGTGGGGTGAAGCGTCATAACTCCGGGGAGATATTGAGGGGCGCTGTGTGTGTGTGACGGTTTCACAGCTGACGCTAATCGAGGGGGGCGTCATTAGATAGTGAGAGAAGAAAAAGACGATTAATTAGGCATGGCAGGAGTTTCTACCCCCTCCGGGTCCAAACCAGGGCTGATGGACAGCCGGGGATGAGGGTGGGTCTTAGGGATTGGGCCAAGCTGACTGGCTAATGCCTGGTCAGTGACACAGCCAGAGTGGGCCTCCTGGGCTAGTGACGGGGTGACATACAATGTTGGGGTTGTACGAGGGCAGGGGGGGCGGGGCTTACCGTGGCGCAGGCAGCAGGGGGCTAGGCGCGCTCCGTTGGGCTGTCCAATGGGAGTGCCCGTTTTGAGACTTTCCTTGGCGTAGCGCCTGCACCAGCAGAGGTCCTCGACTGTTGACATATCAAGAAGGTCAAGGGTTAATAGATCCTCTGCAGGTGCCGGCGCTAGGTCAGGGAGGCATCCCAACCGACAACCTTCACAGTGGGGCACGGAGGGCAGGACCAGGGCCTTAGGACCGGGGCAGGACCAGGGGGAGGGAGGGAGCATGGTGGAGGGGAGTCCAGACAGACACCATGACCTGCAGCCATGGAAGGCTGGAGCTGGGTGGAGGTGTGCCCATTTCATCCCAGCTTTGTCATCCCAGCGCTGGGCTTACGTGGACATTCTGGTGCCAGAGTGGAGGCGTTGGGATCGAGGGATCAGGAGGGCAAAAGTGGCTTCTGGTGCCCAGGTATGCCCTGCTTAGCCATCAGTAAACACTATTTGGCTAACAAGCCAGTATGTTCGCTCAAGCTATTTAGTATTGTGAGGCGACTGACCGCCTGCAGGCTTTGGCCCAAGGACAATGTGTTGAAGCAGACACCCAGTCGAGGTCTGTGACCGCTCAGCACAGTCAAAACTGCCTGGTCCAACACTTACCTGTCGGCCAAACCAGGCTTCTAAACCAGAACCCAGAACAGCTTGTGTGCCTTAGTTTATGGTTCCTGAGCCCTTCACTTTTATTTACAATGCATGGTCTGTTCAGGATGTTTAAGTGTAGTGAAATGTCTTGCATTTTAAACAAATGCTGATTATTTTGCCTTAACTTTATAAATTATGAAACACATAGTTGCAATAAATAATAGGGAAATGGAGTTGTGTACATACCATTCAATCGTGTTTGTCTATTTGCCCGCACTCTTAAAAACGTCTGCAGGAAGTAGGAAAGGAAACACATGAAATATGCGTTAGTTTTGGACATTTTAATATTGTTCATGGAAACATCTTCAAGTCACTGCTGAAAGCTGGATTGCGTTGGATTGTTCAGAGTGCAAGAGCCAAGCATCTGGACTGTAAACAAAAACCTACTTCTCTTTTGGTCTCTATCGTCTCTTCCATAACAGGGTCTGCAAGTTCTGTTAAAAGCCGTATCACGCCGCAAAACTCAACTGTGTCCCTTAATCATGAGAGTCATCCGCTGCAGTATTTGACTGTTTATACAGTGAAGTATTAATAATTTGCGAAGGATGCATTCGGATTGAATGAAGCGCGCACAGAATCGTTTAGCCCCTTTTCGTCGCCATGTTGGCCGCGGTCACATGACCAAAACAAACGTGAAAGTTCAGGGGACGTCAAGCGTAGTTACCAATTCGACCACTAGGAGGCGGCAACACGTGACTGATTTTCACAATAGTGAATAACTTTTCAGTGTCTCTATATGTATTTAGAAAATAATATCTTAAGTTATATATGCAATACAAATGGAAGTGTATCATTGATTATTAACATGTGCTTGAATTCATAACCATCAAGCCATATACTATCAGTAGTAAAAAATAATGATAAAAAAAACCTTCCCTTCCCTGGCAGTGTGTGTGCTAAATACTGCACAGAGTGCGAATGTGTGTGTGTAAGTGTGTGTGTCTAGACTAGCCAGGTCTGTATGTGCTGACTTGAGCAGAGGGAGGTTGAACATGTTCCAAAGTGCCAGTCACAGCGATGGATGCCCACTCACTTGACACGGGCACAGTCAGCGGGCGCGGGTTCAAAACTCCTGGAGAGAACATCGTCCATCAAGGAGAGCCATCAGGCCCCTGTCTGACACATGGACTCATGAGCTATAGCCTCCTCTTTACCACATACGCAGCAATGAAACGATCCAGCAGCGGTACAAAGTGTGTGAGAGAAGGAAGTTGTCGTTTTTTAATGGAAAAGAATCCCCATTGACGTGATCACGTGTTTAATATAGGAGGTTTCAGCACCTTGGCTAATGATAACATCTACTTGAACCACAGGCTTTAAAGAGGCGTGTCAACGTGTGGGCATTATGGTGCAGCGTACACTCAATAGTTTCTACTTTATGGGATGAAGGTGAAAACCCACTTAACCCAATCATGCATCAGCCCCATACAAATACCAAAAAATGGAAACTTGGACAGATACGAATCATAAGTATGTCGAGAGTTAAGCCACAAGCCCTGAGCAGCGAGGCTACATTAAGTCTAATCTGTAGCAGTGGGACCTCCAGGAGAAAGGAGGTAGTGGGGGCATGTCAAGGACGCCAGGAGATCCTATCCCCTCCTTGGGGGAAGACTGGAGCATAGCTGGGGGCTAAAACTCTGGATGAAGGTGATTACCTATCCGAACAGGAAAGCCATTACAGCCGGGCAAATCTTTGCTAAAGATAGTGGGTGCAGGTAGGGACTATATCCTGATTGGAGGGGCCTTTCTATTGACTCCCAGCACATAGACTGATCCCACTGGGCGATAAGATGTAAGTGTGAGATGATTTGAGCGAGTCAAACATTGAGGGTGTGTGTAAACACTGAAACAACACATTAACCTGTTGTCTCTTGTTATCTGGGCACCTCTCGATTCACCTTGTGGGGGGAGGAGCTTGAGCTTCTGCACTCACACAATAGAGAGTGGCAAAGCCTGTCTACTAAGCCTCATCCAGCCCTGGTGCTTCACCTCAAGCTGTGTGTGTGTCTGTGTCTGTGTGTGTGTGAATGTGTGTGTGAATGTGTGTGTGTGTGTGCTCGTAGCCCACCTGGTATCTGTCGGAGTGGTGGGCGTCCTCGGAGGAGAGGGGGGAGACCACTGGTGACTCGCCCTCACGCTTGATATGCACTGACAGCAGCAGGGACTGAGGAGAGGAGAGGGAGGGGAGAGGAGAGAGGAGAGGAGATGAGAGAGGGAGAGGAGAGAGGGAGAGAAAAGAGGGAGAGTAGAGGAGAGAGGGAGAGGAGAGGACAGAGGGAGAGGAGAGGAGAGAGGGAGAGGAGAGAGGGAGAGGAGGGGAGAGGAGAGGAGAGAGGGAGAGGAGAGAGGGAAGGACAGAGGGAGAGGAGAGGCTCACTGTATAAGTTACAATACGTGTACAGATAGAAAGAGAGAGAGGAGGGGTGGGGGGGGGGCTAACCAGCTAACATTACAGGACATTGTGACCATCAGTAAACCTGTCTGAGAAACCCAGACGTTACAAGCCTGTCCCTATGACAAACCTAATCTAGTTAATTTCTCAAATGAACCAGGGGGAGGGAGGCCTACGGCGGTGCTTTACACCATGTCTTGACAGAGATCCAGCTCTTTTACGAGGCCGCTATGAAATATTTGTGTTTACAATCTGTTCCTATTAATCAAAGAGAGAGGGGAGAGCAGGGGCTTAAGTGGGCGACAGCCGTAATCTAATATTAATATGTAAGAAATGACGGACCCTTACTGTGCGGACAGTAAATTACACATTATGCATGGAGTTTATACTTCCGGATGAAAGGTTCAAGAAAAACACTCTGTCTCTAAGTATAGACACTTTTGGAGCTAGTGGAATCATTCAGGTTTCTGGGTGGTATTTGTGTGTGCACGTGTTTGCACTCGTGTGGGCTAGGCATGTTACATGTGTGCATCTGGTGAAATGGCATCATTGGCAGATATGTATCGTGAACCTTTACAACGTGAATCCTTCTTGCGTTTCCAGTGTGTGACCGAGTTGACTGATAAACACACCTACTTGCTTGGCTAGGCACGTGTGGCGCGACAAACCACCTGAACATAATGAGGACTTTGGATCTCGCCGGCCCTGATTGGCTGCCCCCGTCCCCGTACGGATTAACAACCGCCGGCTGGCACTGGGTCGCTATGACGATGGGCGTCTGAGAGAGTGGGCGACGGCAGGTCGAGGCGTGCGGGGTTAATCCCCGGTGGAGCTGGCCCTGGGGTCTGGTGGAGGGGGGGCCCTGGGTCGAGCCCCTCCATTCTTCACGGGGTGAGGTAGAATACTAAGCAGTTACTGGATAATGCTCAGTCACGCCTCGCAGACAGACCCTCGCTACCTCCCTCGACCCCTCGCTTTCTAGCTCCCTCCTTCCCTCTCTTCACACCTCTCTCTCTCCCTCCCTCTCTTCTCCCCTCGCGTCTTCTCCTGTTCGGTCCGCGTGTGACCAGCCGTACTCGCAGTCCCAGACTTCTAGAATGTTCTCTGAGTTAGACCTGCGTGTGTGTGTGTGTGTCATCAGTAGGTCTCATGGAGGAGCCACCATCAGTCTGACTGTCATCTGGCTGTCTGACTGGCCCTGTTCCAAACTCACTCACTCACTTGTCTTCCTCTCTCTTTATCTCTTTGGTCTCTTTTGACAATCCCCCATAAATAATTCATGACCATCAATTGCCATAAGTCACATTTCAAGTATATAGCTGTTGGAAACCACACTTCCTACCTTCCCCTAAATCCACTGGAATGTGTGCAGCTTGGTCGGCCGCTCAAAATGTAGTGGAGTCACTGAATAAGGGGCGAGCGAGAGAATCACTCCCTCCAGTTCTTCCAGCGGGGGTCACAGATAATGACACACTGCGCCTCGGCTCTCCTCACTCTCTAATTGGGTGTTAGCCAGCGGTGGGACCACACCAGTGCTTCTGTGTCTGGGCTGCTGGCCAGGCCTGGTGGGGCGAGGACAGCAGCTCCAGCTGTTCTCTATCTAAAGAGCCGGGGACGCTGCTAGCGGGAGCTCTGAGACGCTGCCTGTCAGCCTGTGCTCTGCTGGCCTCGTCCCCCCTGCACCAGAGCCAGACTAGAACAAGGCCTCACGTGGCTTCCTGGTCACCACTAGACCAGACCACTGGGGCCAGCAGCTTGTCTTTTAAAGCAAAGCCCCGAGGTGGGCCAGGAAGGCTGGAGCTGGTTCATAAGAAGGTTCTAGAAGGCTGGAGCTGGTTCATAAGAAGGTTCCAGAAGGCTGGAGCTGGTTCATTAGAAGGTTCTAGAAGGCTGGAGCTGGTTCATTAGAAGGTTACCGATGTTCTAGAAGGCTTGAGCTGGTTCATAAGGTTCTAGAATATTGGAGCTGGTTCCTAAGGTTTATAGAATATTGGAGCTGGTTTCTAAGGTTTATAGAATATTGGAGCTGGTTTCTAAGGTTTATAGAATATTGGAGCTGGGACTGAGACTTCTAGTCTTACCTTGGGAGTGCCCGGGGTGGTTGCTCCATCCTTCTGGGACGGGGTCTTACTGTAAGCAGAGAGCAGAACAGGTGCCGTAAGACATGTTGTAATCCTCCATGCAGATCTGGGCCAGGTTCAAATCGGCCATTTCACGGTCATTCACCAAGCCAGTCACACAAATCAAACCCAAAGCACCCCGCCTCTCCCCCTCTCCTCCCCTCTCCAGCACCTCCTTCCACCTCCCTCTGTGCCACTCAATCTGCCCACCCCCCTGGGTCCAGCCTGTATTTGAAACAATTACAGCTCAAAGTACCACTGCTAAGCAGATTTGGGTATAATTTTTTTATTGAAGTAATCATTCTCCCGGATGTAACAATCCCAGATCCCCTTCTCCCTGCCCCCCCCTCCCCCCCACGTTCCCCGGCCCACAGCCACCCCGCCATCCCCCACCACCACCATGCAGCCAGCCAGTGGCAGGCAGGAAATAAATGATGTTGCCGTTATTTGATTTGTCAGTGAGACGCCCTGGGCACTTAGGACTTTGAAATATGTTGAGGACAATCCGCTGGCTTGTAAACATTGTATTAAAGAGGCGGAGGAGAGGGTAGAGGGATGGACGAAGAGAGAGAGTGAGAGGGGGAAGGCGGAGGGGGCCGGACTGTCCCTCGAGCGTCGTGGGAGGGGGCGGGGGGACGGGCTACATCAAATTGTAGCCCCCATTGACATGGTGATTGAAGATGAATGATTAGAAAGCCGGAAATATTAAACGGGCCGGCTAAAGCTTCCGCCGACAATAGGGAGAGACATATCAAATCAGATATCTCCCCTAGACATTCATATCTCTCACTCCGCCTCCTCCGGTAGGAGTAGACACACACACACACACGCTTTCTCTCTCCTTGATATATCTTTTTTTCTCTCCTTTATCTCTGATTTCTTCTGGCCTGTCACGTTCGCTGTGCCTCTATCTTTCCTCTCGCTCTATCTCCTATCTCCCTCTTCCTTTGTCTTCTTCTTGTCATCTCCGTCTCGTGATCTCCTCCTTCCCACCAGACGCAGATAGATTTTTATGCAGCGGGTCGTCACAGTTGTTGTCACATTGTCATGTTTGCTTTGTGACACTTGACCAATCGCAGCCACAGAGAGGCTGTGATGAGGTGCTGAGGTCCATATCTTGACAGCAGGATTCGGCAGCCAGCTCGTCACCTGACTGGATGCGGGGGGGGGGGGGGGGGGGGGCTCGTACACACGGCAACTCATTGTCAGCATCGCCATTGGTGGAGTCGTTTCACGATGGCAACAGCGATTTGCTGGGGGCTGTGAGGGGGCGTGTAGATGACAGGTACGGGTGGGGTTCAACAGCTTGTCCCGCCTCTTCCTGCAGGTAATAAGCCTTGTCTCCTCCCCCCCCCCCCCCCCCCCCCCCCCCCCCGTGATTGATCTGTCCACACAAATCAGGCCAGCGGCTTGAAGGGGGATAAATCGCCACGGCAACCGTGCGGCTGTTTGCGAGATAATAAACGCACTCCGCCGCGCCATAAATCTGCCCGACGACCAACCGATGCGGTCGCCGCAACCTCAGCCTTGTCTGGCTGGGGCCGCACTCATCTCCCCTCTCATCCTTCGCTCCTCCTCTCC